>NW_020524606.1:0-49537 GCF_003368295.1 Carassius auratus
TGCAGGGCAGTGGCAGATTTGAGGAACTTTGTAGGGAATCTGTGTTCAAAATACCCACCTACCATCTATTGCTTCAGATATCAGATTCACACTGGGCTTCAACACTCGATCATCCATGCACGGCAGCCCCTCTGCTTGGCCCCTGCTTGTGAACCAAGTACTGTGCCGTGTTGAGTCATGTAAGCTTTTGTGGTCATTAAGACTGAAAGAAATCCTGAGAGGTCATAACCAGCAGACACCCCTGTTTCTATACGTGGCCCTCCAGGCCGTGCACACATCATTACAAGCTCCTGGGCATCTTCTCAGACATTACCAGACCCTTGGCAACAGACCTTGTCGCCACTATGCTGCAATGGTGAGTGGGTTAGACGAGTCAGTAGGGGGATTGTTAGTGAGGTGCAGAAGCGAGGCTACTACAACAACTCTGTGCTCATCTACTCTTCAGACAATGGGGCCAACCTCTCTTGGGGGTTGTAATTGGCCCCTGCGTTACGACAAAGGCTCCTACTGGGAAGGTGGAGTTCGAGCAGTTGGTTTTATACACAGCCCACTGTTGAAAAGAAGGGGTTGGTGAGTCAGGCTCTAATTGATGTCTCCGACTGCTACCCAACCCTGCTGTCTCTTGCAGTATAGAGAGAATCTGATTCTGCCACCTGGACGGCCAAGATGTTTGGGGTGCAATAAGCAGTGGCCTGCCCTGTCCATGAACTGAAATCCTCTTCAACATTGACCCAGTATCACGCAAGCATGGAGAAGTCGCCCTGAGACTTCTAAATCTTAATGGTTTTGGGATCTGGGATACAGGAGTACGTGCAGCCATTCGAGCTGGTGACTGGAAACTTCAGGGAATGTAGGAGACAGAGACTGGTTTCCTCTGTAGACAATGCTGGGAAGTCTACAGAGGCAGGCCATGGAAAAGAGATGAGACCAGGGAGGAAAGTCTGTTTGGCTTTTCAACATCACTGCTGATCCCTATGACAGGGTAGATTCGAAGAGGCATGGCCTGAAGTGGTCAAGGTGCTGTTGACCCAACTTGCCGAGTACAACCAGACTGCTGTGCCTCCACACAATCCACCTGATGACCCAATGGCTGACCCGCAACTTCACAGAGGCGTGTGGACTCCTTGGCTGGGTCAGAAGGAGACAGGAGATGAAGAGGATGATGAAGAGCCAGACAACACCAACAAAAAGGTTGGTACCCGTATGCAAAGGGCTTCTTTGTTCTTGTAGTCCGAAGAGAACAATTTGTGACATATGAAAATATATGCAGTGACATTGAACTGTTTATGTCCTTCCTGCATTATTAGATGACACTTACTAGTCATGAGTATATTAGACAGGTTCCCATTACTTGTATTATGCCATGGATTTATCGGAACAGTTTGGATCATCTAACATTAATGGAACCCAGATCGGAGCAGTCTGGATTTGATCATATGTGATTCTACGAGCACTTAATGTAGACACTGCTGGATCTTTATTAGATGTTCCCATTATTTGAAGACAGAAAATTATGTAAGTAATGGCATTGATTTAATAGAGAATAATACAGCACTTATATTGTTCTTCACTTGTTTGTGGACCAGTGTTCTCTTATCCACCCCCTGGTTCACTTTTTTCTCATCTATCTTTTCTTTCTCTGACATGCTTCTGCCTTGCACTCCTCCTCACGCCTCTCTCATTCTCCTACCTTTTGCTTTAATGCTTGCGCACTATCCAAATCTGCTCTAGCATTGCCCACCACAACCAGAATAACACACGATTCTTCATTGTTTCTGCGCTTTCTCCTCCACCTGTTCCTCGTCCTCTTGCATTCCTTCTCAGTTTGAGTAGATCAGGTCAGTGCAGATGTAGAAGCAAGTAAAAGAGCAATAAAATAAGTTATTTTATGTAAAACAAGGGCTATTTGAGGTATGAAGGCTGTTGTGCCTTTATACAAGACATTCTTGGTCTGTTCATCTCCCGGTTAATGCATTTCACAAGACATGATGAAATGTGCTCTGTATTCAATGTAATGCGTATTCCAAAATAGCATTTTAGAAATATTTTGAATATTTAAATTTTACTTCTATGTATGTAAATGGATGCACTGTAATGTGATAGTATTTGTGACTCTGTGTCTTCTGTAAGCATTCCTATAAAATAATGCATCCTTTTTATTTGTTCACAATAACATGGTCCTACCATAAAATGTAAAGGTAAAATGAAAAAACGAACCTCCATCAAGCTGCAGAGTCAAGAAGTCACCTGCATTAAACACATTCTTACGAACTAATTAAACTAGGAGAATGTTCCTTAAGTCCTATACTTAAGAAACGCTTCATATTTGGAAGATAAGGAATCTAGAGCAACGTAAAAGTCAAACACATTTAAAAGATAATGTTAGTACATAGTTGAGATAATGAAAAACAGATGTTTACCTTTAGACTACACCTTACCTTAAGGTGTACATGTTGTTTGAGACTCTTCTTGTTAAAAATGAATTAAACCATGGTTCAAACTGATTAATCTTCTCCTACTTTCCAGTGAATTGTTATGGCTGAAAAATATGATGTTCTTTAAATGTTAAATGGATAGTTGGCCCAAAAAGAAAATGCCCTCACTCACTCACCCTCATGTCAAAACCTGTATAACTGTCTTCTGTAGGACACAAAGAAGATAAGATGTGTTTTTTTTTCCAATCCATACAACTGATTGGTTATCAACATTCTTCACGATATCTTATCTTGTGTTCAGAAGAAGTAGTTATACATCAGTCATTCAGGTTTGGAATGACATGAGGGTGAGGAAATGAAGACGTTGTCATTCTTGGATTTACTATCCATTTAAATTGTGATTACATTTGGTCTAAGCTTGTGAAATTACCATTTCAGACTCATAGTTTGGAAACACAAAGTCTAGTGTGGCCACACCTTCACAAGTTCTGATGTAAATCTGTTGTATGCTTATCTGAGGTCATAGTCCATTCAAAATAAGTGAAGAAAAGTCTGGAATGTACCTCGATGAATTATTACGAAAAACTTTTATTCCTTCTTCTGAGTGTAAGTGTTATAATTTCACCAACACAACAAAAACACTTCCTCCTCCTGTTTATCTCTGAAAACAACTCAAAACAGCATCAGCCCACTTTGGAAAGACTTCAGCTGTGGTAAGAATGCACAATGGGTGGCCAAGAGAGAGAAAGAGAGATCTGACTGACTCCCTCACTCTGTGCATGAGTCATCCTGAACACATGCTGAGTTTGGCATCTTTTACAGGTGCTGCGAGCGATTTGTTATGAAATACCAAGCATTAAATGTCCTTACTACATGACAGATACAGCATTCAGCTTAAAAAAAAAGGACTAGAGCTCCAAAAAACTAAAAATCTAGGGGCCAAAATGATGTATCTGTTGCCAAATTGCAGAGTCATTTGATACAGATTGCCTGGAAAGCTGTTGTTCATGCTCACAACCTATTTCAGTGGTTGAGAAACTACACCAGCTAGTATGGAACAGTCTCAGAAGACTGGAGTTCTAGTGTGTGTATATAATGTAGGAACGGAGTACATTTGTGTGGACAGCTTCTTTACATTCAAACCACAAGTTATGCTAGAAGCTGTGATGAAGGGATGTTGTATAATAAATAAAAAATTCAAGATTATCTGATGCAATCAATCTGAAAATCATAACTGTATTTGTGCCACATAAATGTCAGTTTGTTTTATAAGCATATTCCTGCCTGTTTGAATTAAAAGTCAAAGGTTGCATTGTTTATGTTTCCAATATGTCATACGCCTGCAGCCATACTTCCAAACAAAGCTCTCCGGAATTAATTCGACCTTATACAATTGCGCCACACTATACTGGACAATAACTTGATTTTTGTAACTTTTAATTATTATTATTTTGAATAGCATGTGTATCTTAGACTGCATGAACAACTATTTAACAAAGCTTGAAGTCAATGTCACTGCGAACTCATGCCAAATTGGACAACCCTAAAGATGAGTCGTCCATTGATGCAGTAAGTTGTGAACAGCTCGATTTCCTCTCATTCAAATCATGCGACTGTTTAGTGAATCATTTCTAAATGATTCTTTAAAAAGAACCAGTTCATGCGAGTCAAATAAGACATCACAACTCATTGCTTTAGTTGTGTCATTCAAAAAGCACAAACCAACAAAACGATGCACTTTTGTAACTATCTTTTTCATGCATGTTTGAATCTTGAAGCAACATCAGGTTGCTCACAAGTCCTTGACGGCTGGGATTTTGGTGAAAGTGTGGGTTGTTGAAGAATTAGGGGTGGTCTGCTTCCATAAGTGTGGTGACTGGGCATCCCAGTCAATAAAGCAACATAATGCTGTGGTGTGGCAACACAATCATGGCTACATCGGGCAGCAGGCAACTTATTACAGCATGTGATAATTCTTAAAATGGGAACTGTGCTAATGTAAAGACGTCAAGTGAAATGCAATACATTTGCATTAAGGCCAACAAACTGCACTTGATATTTTAGCCTGTTTTGTGTCGCTTCAGTTGAACTTCAATTACACAGATGAAGTGATAATACGGTGCAGATAACTCTTTCAGTTTACTGTAGTTCGATGAACCTCATATTAACACACCAACTGACAAAATAGACTGAATTTGGCACAGTATGCATCACACATGCAATTCAAACATGATCTACAAATGTAGTCTGTAATAGTTAAAGCAGTGCACTTTCCTGAGGAACTGATGCTGATTTCCCAGCATGCAAGGACACATTCTCATACGCCGCAGCACTGTGGGAACACTGCAATTAATAACCACCCACCTCTACTCTGCTCTAATTAAGCTTTCATATCAACCTGCCTCTGTGTAATTACAGTCCCTGCACTTCTTATGCATTCATTGCTAATCGGACTGTTTTGCTCCACAAGATTGACCATGAAGAAGAGAGAGCATTTACAACCACGAGACACTGAGTTCTTACACTCTTTTTCTAAGAAGCACTAAAGGTCCACATAATGGACTAATATAATGTTTGAAACCTGAAGCAGGCTTGCATCATATGAGTAAATCTATTTGTAAAAATATAGCGGAGTACATTTATCTGTTTGTGCATGTAATAATGAATGACTGTCACACCTGTTGTTTTAAATGGCTGTTTGTTTGTTTGTTTTTTAAAGATGGTAAAATGATTACAAATAATATAATAAGAGGAATAATTAAAATAGATGTATAACTTTATATGACTGATTGTTGTTTTACCAATAATTCACGTTTGTATTTTTGTTAGCAGGACTGTTGACCAGATATGCTTGTGAAAAAAAAATGAACCAAGGCTTTGTCTGATTATGTTCATCATCATAACTACATATATCAAGACTATAAAAACTGCGATTAAACATCTGCTTGGGTATTTTAGAATGCAACTACATGCATGAAACTGAGCTTGTGTAGCTGGAAGCATCAGCATTTATGTACTTGCACACATTATATTTTGGGCCTTATTATCCAGAGACTGCTTCTTTGATAAGCCACAATGAAGCAAAAGTTGTCAAAGCTGAATTTTGCTTGGTTAGAGCAAAGTAGAACTAGTTTTCCAGGGAGGGATTCCAATGTGTTTATAGAGTAACATTACTATTTGAGATTGGTATTGTACCTGTGAAGAACAATGTTCAAGCACAGTGAAACTTTGCCAGTGCCCTTTATCCGGCTAAATATTGAATATTTTATGAATATGAGCTGGGGGGGGGTTGTAAAATCAACATTTTAATGATTCCGCTTACTGTCAAACATGTGTCAAAGAACAACAACCGACCAATGGTGGTGCCAGTTCAGCACATAATACAAAATATGACAAAATCATTTAGAACCATAAAGCCATCTTCATTTACATTAAACAACAGTAACATTTTTAGGCCTACATTTCTTATAGTCTTTTTTGTAAGAGCAGATGTGATTTTTTTTATTTCCTAGCTTCTGGTGTCAGTAGCTGTACACTAAGTTAAGCTGCTTGTGTTGCAAACTGGTATTTGTTAAAATATTCATTTATTACTGTCATCATAAACACACTGGTTTGTAGCGCAAATATTTCCTTATACTTGCTATTAAACCTATCAGTTTATGAATCCAAAGTCTAGCACATTCACAGGAAATATCTTATATTCACATAAAAAGGGGGATGAATATGAAAATCAACTCTGATGCGTTTTAACAAACCTTGTACACAACCAAGTCGTATGTATATTTCCATAATATATTTAGTGAGGTGAATCTGTAACATTTTCTGTGAAGCTTGCTTTAACTTGTCCAAATCCATAGTTCACTCCAAATGCTCATTACGAGTCGACTCTGACATGTTCGAATCAGACTTAACTCCAATTCGTGAAAGAATTATTCAAACCGGTTTTGCGAAAGAATTCACCCTATTTATTAAAAAGATCCGACTCCAAAGAACGATTCGCTCACGTTCATACATCACCGCAGCAGTCAGTCGCGTCGCGTGCTCGGACTGAGTGTGTAGCCTTTGTCACTTCTCGACGTCGAGAGAGAAAATCTCGCGTTGCTGGCAGCGTTCTCTCTCCACCTCCGCCAACACACACACACACACACACACACACACACACACCATTTACCAGCACCTCTCTCTTCCTTCTCTCCACCTCCTCCTTTCTCTCTCTCTCTTACCCTTTGAGTGAGCGAGAGATCTCCCAAACCCGAGCGAGGCGCTCCCGGAGACCCAGAGAGGCGATATCCTCGTGAAGCGCAACATGGCTACAATTGTAACCTCCACCAGGTTTACAGACGAAAACCAGCTGTACGAAGAGCTCGGAAAGTAAGCGACCGCACCGCTGCGTTACACGCACTCTCTCTTCACTGCATTGTGTGTCATCGTGTTGCCTGTGCCTCGTTCAGTGTGTTTGACAGCAGCCTTCACACACAGAGGCGGCTCGCTTGTGCATGTCAAAATCCAGCGCAGCCCGCTCACGGAAAGCCCGATTGAGTCGATTTGAGCAGTTCGATGTGATTAATAAGCCTCGGCGTTCCCAAAGCTCGTTTCTTTGTTTATCTTTAGACGCGTTTCCTAACATCGTGCTCGCGCGCTACAGGGTGCTCTCGGATCCTGTGTGTCGTCGTGATGCGAGATGCGGTACTTTATCGACACTTTATTTGACATTCGTCAGAAAGGAAAATACTTCGGTCTGAGACGCTCGGCTTTGTCATTTGCGTCCTCGTTTTGAATGCACACCCAAACTTTAACAGCATTTAGTAGCATCGATCAGAGATCACTGAAGACTGCTGCCTCGCGCAGCCTGATAGTACGGTTTGCTGCAGACTTGTGTAACGATAGTTACGGGAAATGCTGCTGTTTTGGGCATCATATATCGCACCGTCATTAGGCGGTCAGTTATGTTTGTTGACAGTTGTTGTCCAGCCGCCAAAAAACAACGTGAAAATGAAGGAAGTGAATTGGCGTTGCCCGAACCATGGACGAATCGTTCTGTTGAGTCGGATCGGTTTGATGAACCAGTTGAACCTGTACACAAAACGGTCTGAACGATTCTTCGCGAATCGAATTGAATCTCTTTAAGTGGAGTTTAGAGTCAACAGCTCGTGCGAATTACTGTAATAGCCGAGATGTTACAAATAAAACATACAGTAAATGTTTTCGACTCGATTGTAGGACAGTTTTACAAATACACATGCAAGAGGTGGCTTTAATAAATAGCAGTAATAGTTCTTAGTAAACAAACATCATACAGTACATAAAACTTTATTTTTCTATTTTAAAAAGCCAATATATTTCCATGACATTATTGAAACATTATATAATATTTTTTCTATAACTGTTCATATTAAAATGATCAGTTGTTGACTAGCCTCCGAAAAAAAAAATCAACACAAATATGAAAGTGAATTAGCACAGAATAATGTCAATTGTTTTAATGAACTTGAACTATTTATAAAACCTGTACACAAAGCCCATAAGATTTGTTCATGAATTGTATTGAATCTGTTTGAGTGGTTTATGAGTCAACTGATCGTCTTACTGAGCCAAACTGATGAATAGATGGAAAGCTGGGATGTACTTTGCATGCAGATTGCTTTAATAGCCGATTAGCAGGGATCTTAGAAAGTAAACAAACTGGAAATGTTTACAATTATACTGTATGACAGTTTTAAAAAAAAAATGTCAGAAATGTTGGAGTGCAAGTCCCACTGAATCACTTTTTGAACCTGTTCTTTTACAAAAACTTAGAAAAAAATGATCAGTGGAAATGATTCAGATTTCCCATCAGATTTCTGAGTGTTATATACTGTATCACACCACCATTAGTTGTTAGGTACTTTTCATTGACAGTAGTTGAACATCTGACAAAAACATTGACAAGCAATGAATAAACCAGTAATGTAATACAATAGTAAATGTCTTTGTGCTGTTTTGTTTGTCTAATGTAGAATTTAGCATTTAACTTGATGATGTGGCACATTACTGTTTATAAAGCTGCTGATTGATTTTTTTATTATTATCTTTTTATTATTATTTTTATTATTATTTTTTGAATACCATGCCTGACATGCATCACGGTAATTGGTCTGCTGAGAAATCACATTTGTTTCCGTAAACAGGAAAACTAAATTTACATGCCTGTACATGCTATCCGATCAGACATGTTGGACGCGGGGCCTGGGCTACCTGTTTTTCTGAACTAAAGGGGTGCTCAAACTGACAGTGGTTTTGAGTGACGGCAACTGAGAGCAAAGTGACTACGCTGAACAGAGCTTAGTAAAAAAAAAAATTAAAAAGACCAATGACTCCACAGCTTCCCACGATTTAGTGACATGTCAGTGTGAATGCACCATAATTGGTAAGGGTTTAACTGGTTAGCATGTATTACTTAGCCCCTGCTGTTAGATACCATACCTACTCCATTCTGCTGCCAAACAGCATCCTTGTCTATTCAAAAGTAGCTGTGTGCTCAGAATACATTTTTTCAGCTAGCATTTAAATTGTAAATATTTCAGTACAGTGTAGTAGATGTTTTAGCAGTGCCCGCATCATTTCCAGAGAGCTCTTAAAAGCCTGAAATGGACATATTTATCTTCCATGTTTGCTGCCTTTCACGTCACCGCTCATAATAGTTGCCCATAAGTAAAGATGGCATTTTTGCAAGTATGTTTTTTGTGTAAATCATTTGCAGCGGCTTTAATTATCTTACACATCACATGTCCTTATTGAGCAGTCATTAGTCTGTAATTAATCATTTTTTTAAGATTCTTGCATTACAATGCAGTGCAGAACAATGACAGTTTGTAGCGCATTTAATGCAGAATTTTTAGTGCCAGGGAAGTATTGCATTTTTTCCCCCTGATTTTCCATCTGATAGAGTGCAACGGTGGGATTTCTCCGTAGTGTAATTGATTTTGAATGATCTTATAAACCTTCACACCTGGTGTGAGCTACGTGGTTGTTAATCAATGAAATATAATAAATATATATACATTACATATAATAAATCAACACCTTTTAATCAAAAGTTATGCGTTTATCATTTTTAATTTAATTGTCATTCGCAGTGTGATTCAGCTTATATATGGATGTTTTTGTTCGTAGCTTAAAATCCTAATCAGACTTTTGGAAAATCCCTCTGGGAAATGTCAAAACTTTATGTCCGGAACCAGTGCTGCTGCAATGTGGATGGACACTATTGCATTTGCTTAACATTACGATCATGGAATGTTTTTGGATTTCAGGCTTGCTTGATTGTGTTATTATTGTCATGCATTATGGTTTCTTTCAAACAGGGGTGCCTTTTCTATTGTTCGGCGATGTGTAAAGAAATCAACCGGCCAGGAATATGCTGCTAAGATCATCAACACAAAAAAGCTGTCAGCACGAGGTAAGACTTTGCTTTGCTCCCTGGCTGTTGTCTTCATAGTATGTTCATAAATCTTCATCCTCAATAAACTAAAGTCTCTCTCTTTGATCTAATCAGATCTGCATTATTTGTGATGTAGCACACTATCAGACCTGGTCACATACAGTATGACCAATTCCCACGTTTTGAACGGTATAAACTGCTCCGAGCACATTCTAATTTTTAGTATCTTAACCTACCACAAATGCTTAACAGGAAGCACATGGATATAATGATATTAGTCTATCCATTCTGCATCAAGCTGACTCAACAATATCAAATGGGTAACGGCTAATGCAGTGAACCTGTTGATGCTACCACTTTCATTCATTCTTTCTCAGTTGAGTCACTAATCACTGTCAGTATCATCTGTTGATGAAGATGGTCAGGATATACGAGCCCCAGTTCTGTTTCTGCTCCAATGCAAACAACAGCAAGCACTGGATCTATTTCGGGGAACGGACACTTTGTGTACCTGTCCTCTTATGGGATGAGTCTTGGGTTGAATGAAATGAAATGGATTTAATTAAATGACTCTTTTGGATTGTCAGCTAGACATGGGCATGATTACTCCGAGGTGGCAGCGAAGACTGAGCTTGATAACACATTAATTGCATTAACTTTGTATGAACTTTTCACACAGACTGAAATCCATTAACAAATATATGCACATAGAGCTTTGTTTTAGTGACTTGTTGCGGTGACAATTTGGGTGGATGTTGTGTTGTAATGTAAGAGCAGTTCCCTTCGCCCTTTATTAGTGTTTGAGGTGAGAGCTGGAGAAATGATTGTACTGTCTGTAGACCTTCAAGCTGAATTACAACAGATCCTGTTCTCATTGTGTGTGTATGTGTGTGCTACGGTCCCCATGGATGGCCAGTAAACAACAGATTTATTTTCGAAGATCCTTGGACAAAAAACATCAGGTAATTAGATCAGCATAGTTTGGCGACTCTCTTAAGCTTCCTTAAAAGAAACTTGGCAACTGTATTTCTTCAAACTCTTCATCATGCTGGCTGGCACTGCATTGAAAAGCAACAGTGCTATTCATCCGGTGAAGCCCACACAAGTGCCAAAGCCCCCTCCTGCGAAATCTCCCCATTCCCTTGGCCTTAATCAAAGCCCAGAGAGATCTCTCGACATGCCAACCTGTTAACAGACACATACGCCATTATCATCTATGAGTCATCTTTCAAAGGCCAGGATAGTCTGCAATTACTCGGTCAAACTTTGTTTATACCTTATATTATATAGAGTACAGCAGTACACTCTTGTATGTTGAGAGTGCTGCAGTGCAGTCTAATGGTGGTTGTTTAATGGTAGTGCTCCAAGTGGCTTATTAGATTCTCATTTGTTTGTTCTCATAAGTGTAGTTTAAGATTTCATTTCAGTTTCACATTAACTTGAACTTCAATTTATTTAGTACAATTTTGTATAACATTTAAATTAGTCCAATGAAATGTAAAGGTAAGTGCCCTGAGGATAAACAATGTAAACTTATCTCTGATGTCACATACCTCCCCATCTTCTTTTGCTTTGACACATGTGAAGTGTCATGAACTAAGCAGTACTTTTACTGCAGCAATTGAGGTTATTTTCTATTCACACTAAAGGATTTGTAATAGATTTTAAGTATAAATTACCATGAGTTAAATGTAACTTTAGATTAATGAATGTTCTATGTTCTAATGCATTCCATGATCTCTAATGCATTGAAGTACATTCAAGCTAAGGCACTTTAATTGGATAGAGGCAGATCTGAATGCAAGTTTGCAGATGATTGTAAGAATGGGACAGGTTTAAGTGGAGTAAATGATTGGAGAAGTCCTGCAGACGTCACTAGACAGAAGTCTGTTTTTTCACCGGAACATTTTGGTTAAAAATGACAAGGTCAATACATTTGTAAAAATTGCATTGATGTAAATACAGTAGATACAGTAAATCATTCACTAGAAGATAAATAAAATACATTTAGAAAATAGAGTAAATTTTCATTTCGTGCCGACTTTAATTTAATCTTAATATCAAGTGTTACTGTATTTTATTACATTATTATTATTATTATTATTATTATTATTAAAATAGTAGACATAAATTTTTTGTTTCAAACTAAGGACGCTGTATTTTAAACCTGACCTTTAATAACGTATATATAGGGTCACTTTAACATTGACATCCTTTATAATTATATAATTTAAATGTTTTTAATCTCAAATAATGTTAATTTTAGTTGTACATGATAAATCTGAATATGGTATACTGAAGCAACTAATGGACATGTAATGTTAACAGAATTTTAACAGATTTTCATTATTTTTAAGAAAAAAATAGTACCCTCTCTGATGTAAACGTATCCCTACACAGTTCTGTGGTTTGACTGAACATACTGTACAGTACTAATGATAGTGTGCATGCTTGTAGCATGTGTGTGTGATGGTGGTCAGTGGTGTGATCCAGGGCAGTGTGGAGCCTGTGGCTGAGACGCAGGCATTGCGAGCATGCAGTGGTGATGTCAGGAGCGCGTGAAACACTGCTGAATAATTGAGGTGCACAGCCTGCCTTCGCTCTAAATGGAAAAAGAGGCTAGGACCTTCACTACTTTCTGCCTCTCCACATCTCTCTCGCTCTCTCTGACCTCCCTCAGATCAGCAGCAGTATCGTGGCCTTGCTGTATTATCATGGCCCTGGAATGATTCCTTGCTGCTTGCTGGAGGGCGACTGGCAGAGGCCTGATAAACGTAACAGCACTGCTGTGGTGAATCTTTAATGGGACAAACTGTGAATTTTTAATGAACCCCAGCCAAATGGTGAGTGTGCACATAAACGGGAAGATTGTGTATTGGGACACGTTTAAAGGAAAGGAACTACTGTGTACATGTTTATGATCTCTGTGTACCAGTGAGGGCCAGAGGTGTGAAAAGGAAGGAGAGATGGTTGTGTACTCGTAAGTTGTTTTGTATTTTTGTGCGTGCGTGTGTGTGTGTGCACATACTTGTAAGTTAAGCCTGTATACATGTGTTTGGTTTGTATATAATGTCTTTAGATTCTCTTTGGATCACACTCCAATTATGCAGGATAACGCCATTATCAGGTATTACATTAAAGCAAAAGTAGGACATACCAAATGCTAAGAAATTAACATATTAATTGATCAATGCCAACAATTATTTTATCACGTTAACGCTGTTTTTATTATTTTGAAAGTCCATTGTTCTCAGGCTCTGAGACACATACAAACAAATCATTGGTCACAGGAGGGATGCTCCTGATCAGATTATTTAGGCAAAGCATTAACATTCCCAAGGCACTGTCCACTGTTATTTTTACAGAAAAGAATGCAACGAGCTCGTAATCATGACTTTATAAGTTGTAAATGGGAAGTTTCCGATAGCACGTGAAGACTGCAGAGAAGCGCTCTCGCTCAACACAGTTCAGTGCATCGTTTTACCTTTCTGGTTTATTATTTGGAGTCATATGAGATGCAGTAACACACGTCCCTCTCACAATACATTGCTTTACAAATCTATCGATTTTGCCATTCAGAAATATGCAGGCAGTCATGCAGCACGTATGAGAAGATCTGCGCTCCGGCGTGGGTAGTGCTCACACTCACTGAACTATATACGTATAACTGAACCGCACTCTTGCCCACCTCTTCCAACCGAGCCAGGGAGCGATCACACTACTCAAACAAACCAGGCTTTGGAGGTCAAACGTGCTCCGGCACACCCTAATTATTCTCCTGCATCATTAGAGTCTCTACCCACACATCAAGTGTTGTCCCGCGCCGCACACTGCTGCGATGGGTCCTGCGATTGTGCAGGTCTCTAATAGGAACGCGCCTGTTAAAATGTTATGACTGAGGCTCTGGACTATGAGCATAACATGTTTTTCTATAACAAACTATAAAATATTTTCTCAATGTCCTGGCAGTGACAAATGGCTTGTTTTATATTTAATTTAATTACATCAATGATATAAGTTGAGATTTAGGCTACAATAAATATTTTAACTGTTTCTATGTAAAAGGAATACTGCAGTAAAAAGCCCCGTATTTGTTTAAAGTGTTTGCAAACCAAATGGTATTACACTTTTGTTCATATAGCAGTAGGCCTACTTTTAAATGAAAAAAGGGCACAATACACTACTTTTGAATGGATTATTAGTTTTGTGCATAATAATGTGATTAATTGCCATTTATCACAGACAATAATGCGATTTTAAAAAATGAATCATTGCCCAGCACTAGTAAAAGCAGTAAATGTTAAAATTCAAAACAACTGTTTTCTATTTCAATATATTTGAAAACCTAATTTATGCTAGTGATGCAAAGCTGAATTTTCGGCAGTAGAGCTTTGAATCAGTGTATTACCAATCTCCTGTCACACCCTTCTCAGATGCCTGGAGTTCTACTTTGATGGTGTCACCATGTTTCCTGTGACCTTAGATGAACCCATAGCTAATATTTAATTACAGTTGTCCAGAAAGGGATATTTGAAAGCAAAGCTGTTTTAACGATTAATTGTGACGTTTCTCAGTATTTGCTCAGTATCACTTGTTCCAGCCTTAATTAAACAGCATTTCTGATCCCGAGTGTTAAGTTCATCAGTTTTCAAATAGTCACAATGTTTGTATACCTTGACCATGTTTAGACCGATTATAAGGAATGTTGTATTCAAACATTGCGTGAATGGCAAACATTGTTCATTTATTACTTGAGTGTAAATTTGGCATTTATTTAAATTAAAAATAATAAGGAAGGCATCAAGACAAATATAATGGTAGTTGCAGTTCATTCTTTGGGAGTATTTTTATGGTATGTTCAGACCATAGAGCACTGATGAAAATGGAAAAAAAAAAACTCCGGGTTGAGGAAATGTTTGGCTTGGTTTGATTTAGAAAAATATTGGATTGGATCATTTGGATGACCGTTAATTGTATAGTATGGCATGGAGAATCATCTTGCAGTAAACCTCTTGTGGTTTCTCTTAGGTTTCTTTACAGCTAAGAGCATATGGAAGCCATTATTACACTACCCTGAAGTTTGATGTCTTTCTCAAAAGAAAACCACGCATGCTTTCTCAACAACAAAAGACTTCACTTCTAAAAGTCAATTTCCTATTTAATTAGTTGTGGATAAAAATATGCAAAAAAAAAAAAAATTTCTGAGTTAAGTTTCCTATATAAGGTCAATAAATGTAACATTTTCAAGTTTGTAGTTCTAGTTTAATAGGTGCTGGGAATATTTGCAGAACATTAACATCTTTTTATGCTTTTATGAGACTCTCCTGCTGATTTTAATGAGGTTTCGACGAATTTTGGTGCCAACTAACAATAGTTTGTATAGATTTTCATTTAAGTGGCTGAGTTCCAGCATGAGGGATTTTTAAGATGATGGATTAACATCTACCACCGACGACGAGTAATGAGCCACTTGTACGTATAACACAATAAATATCAACACAAAAGCCCAGCTCCCTTTTTCCCATAACCAGAACACAAGCCTGTCATGCTATTTACACCGCAGGCTCTGTTCATTTCAAATGAGCGTTGCTCTGTGTTTTGAAAGGACATAATGTATTCTGTGATATGCATATGACCGTACCATGTGGCGCACTGTACAAACATTGACACAGATAAACACCATTATTCAGGTGGCTGACTCATTGTTTGCAAGGCCCTAAATAATTTATTCATATTTCATATTTCCATCGCCAAGCTGTGTAGAGGGGGCGCTGAAAGAGATATGATCGGGAGAATATGAATATATATATATATATAAAATGACTGACAATCTGTATCAGCTGGCTGACGATGCAATAATATAGAAAGCTGTCAAACTTTACATTTTTGATGTTGTAGTCCCAAAATGATTTCGTCATTTGCTATTTTGGCCAGTTTTGGCCATAGTTCATTTATCTAGAATTCAACAGAAATAAGAAAATGTAAATTTGAAGGGCTACAGCAATTCTACAGTGAATCAATTAGCAAACACTTGACCCTGACAGAACTGAAGGAGAAGTGTTTTCACATCAAGGTCATCCATTACTCTCGCTCTGTCATGCAGTGCTCATAGGGATTTGTCCTACCTGCTTTGTTTTAACTGCTGGGAATCTGCAGGCGTCTAAAGCACGTAACGGGATAATCCATGCACGGATGGGGGGGAGATGTAGTGACACCCAGGATCAGCAGATGGTCTGGTGCGGGACTCACGGCTTAAGCTCACACTCTTACACACAAGCACGTCAGCGCACAAACCCGGCACCCTCCACTTTACACCGAGCAGCTACGCTTATCATTTTTTCCTAGAAAGAGTTGAGCTGAGGGGCTATGAGTTTGCATACATTGTTTCCGTTAGCAAGTGTTTGGATATCTAAGGTTTTAAACTTGGCTATCTAATGAGAAAATAGCTGCCGAGAGCCATTGAAATGATTGATGTGGCACTGGGATGTTTTTCTCTCCTTTTGGAATACAAGTGTTATTAGAAATTAGTTTGATTACATAATTTCCAGTTGGAGTGTTTGCTTTTATGGTAGCTTGTTATAAGCCACAAAGCACACATACATTCCCTTTCTTAAAAATTAGATTGGTATCTTGTAGCTGAGTTTTTTTTTTTCATCTTTTCTGTGGGTGTATGGATGGCAGAGTGTGTGGTGGTGGTGGTGACAGTGGTGTTCATGTTAGTGGTTGGACAGCTCTCGTGATGTGCCTTTCCACAAAAGTATGCAATTGAACTTTGAAATTAATCAGAGGGAAAAGTTTTGAACTTGAAACACTTGTATAAGCATGATGTTCAAGAGCAGTCATAATTGACTAGTCATGTGGCTATCTGGATTTTTATGTTCAAGTTGTGATGTAACAGAAGTAGGAACAGATGTTTTCTTCCATATTGTGACGTACGTATGAGTGAAACATTATTTAAAATGTGAAGTGAAGGGGTCTTGGGTCTGTCCGTTTGTTGTTGATTGGATGGGGCCGGATCTAAATGTGAGATTGAAATCAATTGTGAAAAAAAACAATTGATTGAGGTTTAAGTGAACTAAATGACTAGAGAAGTCAGATATGCGTCACCAGAGGGTTGTTTCACTGGAAAACTGAGTTATGACGTTTTGGTCAAAAAAGGAACATGAATGGTTTAAATCATTCACAATAATATGCATTCAGAAAATATATAGGTTTTTTATTTCATGCTGACTTTTAAATATATTATCCAAAACCATCTTAAATGGGTCATATAATGTGATTTCAATTTTTCCTTTCTCTTTGAAGTGTTGCAAGCTCTCGGTGCATAAAGAAGAACTGTAAAGTTGTAAAGACTAAAGTCTCAAATCCAAAGAGATATTCTTTATCAAAGTTAAGACTCTGCCAAACCCCCCATGATATGGCTCAATCAAACACACCCCACGTCTACGTCACTGTGTGGAAATATTTGCTTAATGTCGCCCAAATGTTCACGCAAAGAAAGTGGGAAAAAGAAAAAAAGTCACGTGACCTACAGCCAAGCATTTAACATATCCAAAGTGCACACACACAGCAGTGAACACACACCCGGAGCAGTGGGCAGCCATTTATGCTGCGGCGCCCGGGGAGCAGTTGGGGGTTCGGTGCCTTGCTCAAGGGCACCTCAGTCGTGGTATTTCCGGCCTGAGACTTGAACCCACAACCCTAGGGTTAGGAGTCAAACTCTAACCACTAGGCCACAACTTAAAGAAAGAAGTGGTTCGGGTAAACACAGTTAGTGTTGAAGCAGCCATGTCAGGGAGATGATGTGTGTATCTAGGAGAAAGCACATGCACTTTATTTGTCCTTTCCGAAAGTAGATGCATTTAGGAATCTTTAAGATTACTTACAACAGAACAGCATCGCATTTAATGGACCACCGTTTCGTGAACCCAGGAGAGGAGGTCATTCTGACTTTGCTACGACAATCTGGTGCTTCCGAATTTTTCTGTTGTCCTCATTTGTAAGTCGCTTTGGATAAAAGTGTCTGATAAATGACTAAATGAATGAATAAAATACACAAAATAATCATCTTTAAAAGAGCATCATATGACCTCTTTAATATACAGAGAAGACTATGAGTCCAGGTTTCCCTGAAGCACAAAACTATCACCATAATGCATTATTTTGTGATTAGTTCTCCAAAAAAAAGTAGACCTTTAGATTATACATCATAAGGGGAATGCTGTTCTCAGCAGGCGATTAAAAGTTCGACAGCAATTATCTTGAAGCCATTTATTATTGTAGAAGGTGGTGTGTTTGTTTGACAAACTGTGCTTTAATGTCTGTAGTGATGCTTTATTAAAGGGGATGAATTTGGAGACACAAGCTCTCTGAGTGTTTACCATGCTGACAGTCTAACAACATGCTAAAGCATAACATGCAGTCAGACTCGGCACGCTCCGATCTCTCAGAGAAGCTATAAAACATTAAAGCTTAAACAAAAACTAGATGACCTCACTATAATCAGATGGTCAGTTGATGGACATCTAGTCTTAGTGAAAGAGTTTGCTGTACCTCTGAATGCTATGAAAGCTTGCAGACTTGTTTTGCTCAGGTAATTATTGAATCCTCTCTGGGGGCCGGCATCCTTCGACCTTAACCTGAAGTTAACCATTCTGCCCTTACACAACACCAGGACTTGATCACACCGCTGATACACATCCATTTTAGACTTACTGAGCTGAGAGAAGCACGCAGGCTTGGCTCTTTTAGCTTGGCTCATGCCAAGTTAGTAGTGAGTCTGTCCTTTTTTTTTATGCTGAGAAGTTTAAGATCCTTTGCTGCTTATCCCCATGTACTTTATTAATGTGCTGCAGATCAAAGACTCCCTGTCTAACTGATTGAATCAAAAGTAGGATTGTCCGTTCTGCCGGTGTATTTCTGCAGCATTACTGTCGTCGCTGAAGCACCAGCAGACATGGAAAATTAGCAGTTTTGATCAGTATGAGATTATGATGATTAGGAAATATATTACCATGACCACTAGGCTACAGTAATCATTGTTCAAAAAGACTCATTTAACATATTTTTTGTTAATTTGGCATTTAAATATTTCTGTCACCACAAACCTGTATTAATTTATTTCTTCTGTTCTGTCTGTCTGTACTGTTCCATACAATAAACTTGAGTTATCCGATGTCAAGATTGTCAACTTACCTTCAATTATAAACTATGGTGAACAGTATCTTTAATGGTCTTGTTTTAACTTTTAATACTGTACAGCGAGAAATATGGACCAGTTTTATGGTGCTTTAATAATGCTTTATGGAGCTTGGTGGTCCCTGATGACTGTACACTTCTGGAGCAGCGTGAACATTCTTCAAAATATATTTTATGTTCCACTGAAGAAAGAAAGTCATACAAGTTTTGAACAACATGAATGTGATTGAATATCTATTTCGGGGTGAACGGTTTTGCAGCCAGCCATGCATATTGCTGTTCTACAGAATAGCTGATAAAGCTGTGAATTTTTTTTTTTTTTTTTACTTATTTGTGAAGTGGTAAGCAAACATGTGATCTTAGTGGCTATTGTAACAACCACAATGTGTTTATCTGACTGGATCTTTGTTTGCTCATCAGTAGAAAAAGATCTCAGAAATACATCGCGTTCCTTTACGTTGAATTTCATCGTAGTTTAACGACTTATAACACATCTGTCAAACAAGATATGTGTCTTAGTGTGTGCGGAGCTGTGTTAACCGCTGACTGCACCCAGTCCTGCAACATCCCTGACGCAGGGATCGTCTCTGATGAGACACGACTTGCTCCCATAAACATACACTCACTTATAAAATAAGATGGCTAGTAGATTTTGGTCTATGTGATTTTCCATACATATATCTGCCATCGATAGTCAAAATGTGAAATATTACAGAGAGTGAGTGCTTAGTCACTATTATCAATTGTTTGTCTGTTCACAATCTTTGTTTGACATCATTCAGTTATTTTCAAGTAGACCGTAGTCCTCAAGAGCACACAACCTGTTTGACTTTTCCAATAGCTGTAGAAAAAGTGCCACGCACACCTTCTGAGACAGATTGAATGATAGAGAGAAGTGGAGGAAAGCATATGGACAGAAAGAGAAGTCAGGTGAGTGTTACCCTGGTGGCTGGAGAGGATATAATGTTATTATAAACGTGTGTGTGTGTGTGTGTGTGTGTGTGTGTGTGTGTGTGTGTGTGTGTACAGACAGCTGCTCATCCACACCCCCTGCAGTCATCAGTGTGAGAAAAGCTCCGTGTGGTGGATTAGTAGTACGATGGCCAGGGATCATCAGACATCCCTGCCAAAGCACCTTAAGCTGTTTTTAAAAGTGACACAGACCCTATGGCCTCTGTTTGTGGGAGTGTGTGCTCTCTGGAGAACATCAGATGGCTGGCTGTCTTGTATTTGCAGGAATTTGATGGGATGGGCCGGCCGAGCTGTGGTGTTTCTCATGCTTTGGATATTGGGAGCTGTTTTTGGTTGTTTATTCCGGCAGTGCGAAGCCTGGTTGGTTGAGCTGAAAAACCAAATTGTGCTGCTTTCCTGAGTACTGGAGTGTGTGTCTCACTGAAGTCATTTTAATTTACTCTCTGACTGTTTGGCTCATAGCTCGCTTGTGTGGATATCACTTTTGTCAAAACAGTGATAAAGTGTGGTAGAGGAATGGACTTAATTAAAACACACACGTGTGATTTACCTTTTTCTTTCAGTCATTCCTGTATATTTACACACCTTTCTAATATGCGCGCGCACACACACACACACACACACACACACACACACTCCTTTTCTCTCAGGCATTGCTGCTGTTGGAGGGCTCGTTTTGTTCTGAATTCACTGCATTAATAAGAGGCGACTGGATCTGGTTCCAGGTAGAAGCGGTTTCCCTCTCACTGTCGCTTCCAGCAGTGTCACCCTGTCTAAATCACTCTGTTTACCCCAGAGAAAGAACCGTCTCACACCCACTCCTGCCCTCAGTGACTTCACTTCTTCCAAAACATAGTTCATAAGAACAATGTATGTTTTTCAGCCTTTTGATCAATATTCTTGATGTATCTTGATATTTACAGTGTTTGGCATTTGAAACTGCTTAAAAGGGAGATTTCATTTTTTATTATCTTTAATTTTAACAAAACATTGTTCAAGTAAAATATAGTATCAAATGGTCACGGCATGTTTCAGGTTTCTCAATATTTAATCACAAGGAAGGAGCAGGAAAAGTGAACGATTATATGCTAAATTTACCTACCACATTTTTAATTTTGTGTCTGGGTTGAGTGTGATATGTCACTGTCGAGAGAAAACTTGCTGCGTCATAGCTGGGCTGGATATCTGAGAGAGAATTTAAGTACTGCAGTCCATTACTTCAATATTAATCAGCCAATATTTGGCCATTTATATGTGTTCCTGTCAGTGTCAATTTGGCAGATTGACAGAAGTGGTCTGTCAGGATTCAGCCTCTAGTCAGTTCCAGAATTATCCAACAATAATGCACATTTGTGTCATCATCAAATAGTGTCTTTGATCTCAGGATCAGTCATTCTGTCATGACAACTTTCCGAATGTTTAGCATGGTAATGTTGGCAATGTTAATGTGTTTGGTCTTAGCAGAGTAGGTCTGCTATGCTGCTACTACAGGAGAGCAAGTGGTGAGACCTGCTACTGCCAGTACATTGACAGACAGCATGTAGGAAATACTGCTGCCACACATATATATGTATATAACATACATGATATTTCCTCGTTAGCAAATCTATACAAGTGGAGCTGGGGAAGGTGGAGGGTTTCTGAAGCACGCTGCTGTAGCCTTGTCTCAGGTGTGATAATCAGGTGCGTGCTGGTTCAAACCCTGTTATCATGAGATATCATACCTTTAAGTAAGACACTTACTAGGAACTCCATTTGGACGAACTAAATTAGCTCCTAATTCAGAGTGGGGTCTTAAACAGTTCTATAGGAACTATCAGAGATGTAAGTGTAGGCTGATTGGCTAAACGCATGCGAAACACCGGCCACCTGGCATTTACTCCATGTATATTGAAAACTGCGATAACAGCATTTACCTGTTGTCTGCAGTGTTGTTCTTTTCTCAGCTTCGATGATATGTAACACTGCAACTTGTCATTAAAAAAACTTTTAGCTCTTGCAATCACATAAATTGTGCATTTACATTTCCATCCCTGTTATTAAAAGACATCGCTGTCGTCCACTTCAGAGTTCCTGCTGCCGGTGTGAATGCAACCAGGAAAAAGGCCCAAGGGAGAAATTCTCTAGGAAATAACTTCCTGGCTAGTCCCTAGAACTTCGCCGGGTGAAAGCCCCTATTCTCACTGTAATAAGGGTACAGTGCCTCCCTTTGAAAAAAAAAGAAGAAAAAAAAACATTCTGCTTTGGCAGCAGAATTAATCAAATTTCTAATCGCGATTACAAATATGAATGCCACGATTACTTAATCATTCAAAGTACACTTATGTCATTCTGTTTACTTAAGATGCATTTTTTTCTTTCTGCATGTTATTTTAAGGGTTTTTCCCGTTATTTTAATTTTAGTTTTAGTACAACATTATAATACCATTCATATTTTTTACTTTTACCTTTTTACATTATTTAAACCAATCCAATGTATAGTTGACATTTGGGGCTTAACATTATAGAAATGCACTAAAAGTTTTTAAGTTAAAGTGTTTCAGATGGTTTATTGTCATATAAAAATCAAAATGCAATTGCATCAAACTAAGGTATAAACATCATTCAGTGCAAATTGTAATAATCGTAATTAATAATTGCAATTACAATTTCAAGTGAATAATCTGCAATCATGATTTTTGTCATAATCGTGCATCCCTACCATCTGTTAAATTGCCACCAGAGACCTAGATATCTGCACTTGTTCATGAAGGAAATGTCAGTTTTTGCACGACAGCAAAAGAAAGAATCGTAAAGGGGGAAATCAGAAAGGGGCCAGGACTGGACAGACCGGGCAGGACATGTCAAAGAGATGGGCATGTATGTGACAAATGAGTCAAGTTGACGATGACACTCTACCATGCTGTGAAGAACTGACGGATAGAAAAGGAAAAAGGGAGGGACGGGGAGCGAGAAGACCGAGAAGTGACTTCGACCAGCATTAGCCAATGATTTGTAAACAGTGAGGACACTAAGGTCAGCGCTGATGAGCCAAAAGAGGATGAAAAAATAAAGCAAGCAGACAGGCAGAGTAGAAAGGGCACGTCTCTGGGGTGCTGAGGAGAGGAGCGCTGAAATGATTATTAGCTAAAAGAACGAGCAAAAAGAATAAAATGAAATGAAATCAGCTGTTGTGTTATTGTACTAAAGCAATTTGTTAAAATATTATATGAAATATACACTAAATACAGAAAAATATAATATTGTGAAATATTATGACAGGTTAAAAAATATTTTTTTATATATATATAATTTACACCCTGTGATGACAAAACTGAATTTTCAGCAGCCATTTCTCAAGTCATTACTTATTATTCTGATTTGGTACTAAAGAAACAATACTTATTTAGTTTTGGTTATTTTTAGTTGATTGATGCTTGTGATGCTGAATATTTTTGTGAAACCTGTGATAAAACAGCGTTTATATAGAGTAGAGCAGTATACATCACATTACTGCAATTTTCTATACGTTGAAGAATAATGCATGCTTGCTGAATAAAAATGTTCATTTCTTAAATAAAATAACTTCCTGATGCCAAGCTTTTGAATGCCATTGTATTTGCTTTTAAGTTTTTGGCAATTGCTAAAAATATACCCCAGCGACTTAAGATTGGTCTTGTGGTCCAGGGTCACATATATATATATATATATATATATATATATATATATATATATATATATATATATATATATGTGTGTGTGTGTGTGTGTGTGTGTGTGTGTGTGTGTGTGTGTGTGTGTGTGTGTCCGAGTAAGCTGTATGTGTAACTTAAAGTTAAATATGTATGTCTTGATTGACCAAGAGGTAATGTTTACATCACCACTACTATGATAAATCCAAGTTATTAGAAATCTTCCTGTAGCTCGTGTGCTGGGAGAAGAGACCTGATCCTGGCCAAGATGCCAGAGTCTTCCCTGGAGCCTCCGACATTTTCTCCTGGAGTTTACCTGCTGAGAATTGACCTCGCACAACCCCTGCGTCTTTGTACTCAAAGATTCAACCTTTAACGTCACTTTAATGTCACTTTAGCCCTTCCATCTACCCTGACGCTGATCTGAAAAGAATGCCAGTACAATACCATTGCCTCAAGTGGCAAAATAACTGCCTCTGCATGTGTCTCTGATCAGAGCTCTGTGCACTCCACAATAGCTCACTTTTAGTTCATGCATGAGCGTATTTGTAACTGTTTGGGCCATGAAAACGTGTCTACTTACCCTACTTACCCTACTTACCTTACCCTACTATCTGTTCAGAGTCTGTGATGACTGCCTGTGCTCTTAATGAGTGCCGATACCTACAATATCGTGCCTTGTGTCCTGTGATGTGAAAGGATCTGTGAGAGCAGCTTGTGCATATGTGCACACATTTGCTCAATGTGTTTTTCAGTTCTGTAGGACCTAAATAAATGAAACTGAGCCATTTGTTTTTTGCTGTGTAGCATCTGTTTACAAATCCAGAACAGAAATGAGACTTATAGCATTGCATGGCACCCATACTGTTTTAATTGAAATCCATACAGTGGGGTAAATATATTCATGGTACGTTTTGCATGCTTGTGTTGAATTGATAAAAGCAGTTAAGGCATGAGGCAGCAGGTTTCCTTCCTCTTTTGCATGCTTTCACCTAATTCTACATGTGTTTTTCTCTGCACTGTGAGCTTGACCACAGAGACTTACACCCTCCCATGGGTGCATTTGAGGTGACTGGCCCATACTGCATCTGTTCGTACTAGTGCTGCCTGCTATGTTGATTTGTATGAATAATCCTGACTGTAGTGTCCAAAAGGTTTGGGTCAGTAAGAAATTAATACTTTGTTCAGTAAGGATGCATTAAATTGATCTAAAGTGACTGTAGATATTTATAATAATACAAAAGGAATTCTGTTCTTTTGAAGTTTCGATTCATCAAAGAATCTTGAAAAATGTACCAGCATTTCCACAAAAATATTGAGCAGTTGTCCACACATTATTAGTACAGTAGTAAAACAATATTACACACTATATTATACTGTACAACATTTATTGTTTTACCAAAATTTCATAATACATATTAATGTACAAACAAATGCAGACTTGCTAAGATTTCTAATCTCCCCAAGTCCACACTTTTAAACAGCAGTCTATCATTATTAAGCAATCTAAGTAATGGGCACTTTTATTTTTAATGGTTATTGAAGAATTACACAAATAATAGTTTTAAATTGTATTAAGTCATCTCCACTGACCATTTTAGAAAATGGATACTTTTTTGTAATGCATTTGTTATGGAAAGTTCCTGCCATCTGTTGGTTCTTTTGTGTGTGTGTGTGTGTGTGTGTGTGTGTTTTAAATACAGTTGCTGGTCTATAATCAGTTCATCATATCCTGTCAGTGCTCATTATGATATAAAAGTTTTATGCTGATCCAATCTCAGGACACTTACACACCTGTTAATGTTTCATTTACCGTTTATCTCAGTCAGTTTCTCGCTCCTGCTTTCTGAATCTCTCTCTCTTTCTCTCTTTGAGAGTCTTTGACATCACGGACCCGACCGCACCGTGAGAAACCAGCACTTAGCCCAATTGGATTTTAAAGATGGTCAGCGAATAACATCATTTATTTAGCTCTTCTGTAATGGGATAAAAAGAAGAAAACAAGAGCGCGCACACAAGGGAGGAGTATGCCACTCAAAGCCATTTCTCTTTCTAGAAAGCCTTTATCGTTTGCATCAGATCCCAGCTATCAGTGGATTGGTGTTTATTCCTCTTCAAACTTGATTTATAATGTTGTGGATGAATTGTATGTGGAAGCTGCAGCAAATGATAAAAACAAGGTGGTTTATAGCTCATACTCAAAAGCGTTTCGTTTGTGCGTGATTATTTTCATTGCATTAAGTCATTGCATGCCAACAGTCGTACAGTCCTCTCTCATGTTCAGATTAACTGTTATAGGAGCCGTGGCAGGGCTGAATATTAAATGTCCTGCATTAATTCTGTTAGGTAATAAAAACATCTGCTGCTGTAAACCATACGCACAAACACACATCACTCACAGCAGTCACCGTTCACGCTTTCAGAGGGATGTTTATTTGATCACACTTCTCAGAAAAGCTTTAAGCCAGTGATCCTACACCCACATCCATTTGTATATCATGAAAACATCATCACTTAAAGTCTGAAACCTGTGTGTGTGTGTTCATACAGTGAATGCTAAGGCTGTGTGACTGCTAGTATAGTGTAGTGGTGATGGTTTTTTAGATGAATGTTTGATACTTCAAGATTGAGGCTGATGTCATTTCTGAGAATCATGCTTTGGGGCTGTCAGAAGGATTGAATGCTTTCTGGGTAAAAGAGCCACATGCATTCACAAACTCGGCCCATAGAGATTGTGGCTGGACCTTATGAAGGCCTGTGAAAGGAACATAACACACGTACATAATTTCCTCCCTCGGACATTCATACTTTCTTCATCTGTTATTATATTTTGTCAGATTTTCTTTAGTGTGAGGTCTGGCTGGTTTCAGATGAGTAGCACACACTCGGCACAGAGGATATGTTATGTGTAAGAGCGGTGTGTGTTTATGTGAGACTGATCTGACCCAGCAGGTGTGTCTGCATTGAGTTCATGATTTGAATTCCTACTAGCAGATCCCTGCTGCTGCAGATGACTGTGTGTTCGAGTCCACGTGTGCATTCTTTTGAACTCACTCTCTTAGTCTGGCGTCATGTAGACAACTCTAGTTAAGATGCTTGCCCTTTTTTTTTTTTAGCATCAATGACTTTCTTGATTTAAGTATACATAGCACCAGAAACCAACAGCCCTGCAGTCGGCCTGCATTAAAAGCCCTGCCCTTTCTCTAACCTAAATGGTCGTGTGTAACATTATTATTTATGGGCTGAGAATAACTATAGATTTCTATTGTGTATTTACGCTGCTGAAGCAGTTTGTGTGTGTCTGTTTGATTTCCCTCTCATAAAGCTCTCTAAAGGTTTCCCAAAAGGCTATGACCTTGTATCCTTTTAGAGATCGATGCTCATTATTCCAGGATGGAGAGTTATATTAATCTCCGCCGCTTTCTTTATAGAGTGGACATCTTTACTTCATACCCATTACATGTATGCACAGTCATTAACTGCTGTCCTTACTAAGTGTTGGGCAGTAGGCTTGATATTGATTATATGTCACTGAACGGTTGCATTGGTCCAAATTACAGGTCCTGTTTACACCTGGGAATTATATATGTCTCAGGGTTATTTGATCACATCACTCTTTTCCGTGTAATGAAAGTGAAAAGAGCCAGTCAAGCTCCAAAATGAGCAAAAAGCAGTAAACACATCATGAAAGTGATCCATATGAGTTGTGCTCTCAAGTCTGATGAAGCTGAACAATAGCTCTGTGTGACAATGGACACTGTAGTTCAGAAATATGGAGGTCAAAAAGATTATTATTGTTTGTTTGTTTGTTTGTTTGCTTTTGTCAGAAAATGAATGAAAAGTGACAGTAAAAACATTTAAGAACTGCTGTACTTTTGAGTAATGGACAAAAAAATCATGATTTGCACAAAAAATATGAAGTATTTCTCTTTTTTTTATTTTTTTATTTTTTGACATTGTTAATAATAAGAAATGTTTCTTGTGCAGCAATTAGTATGATTTCTGAAGATTCATGTGTCACTGAAGACTGGAGTAATGATGCTGAAAATTCAGCATCTTAAGAATAAATTGTTTTAAATTCTATTCAAATAAAAAAGTTATTTTAAATTGTAACAGTATTTCAAATTATTTATATATATATATATATATATATATATATATATATATATATATATTATTTTTTTTTTTTTTTTACTGTAATTTTGATCAAACAACATCTTGAAAAAAAATTATATATATCTTAACTTTTGAGCGTGATAATGTTTGTTTTGACACTTGTGGAGGTGCTGGGGTTAGATGTGCTGAATTGTTCTTTCTGTGTTTGATCCTCAGATCATCAGAAGCTAGAAAGAGAGGCCAGGATCTGCCGTCTGCTTAAACATCCCAACATAGGTGAGTCTCAACAACTTGGTTTGTGCGCAATATTCCCATGAAGGGGGTGCAGATTCAAGTCCGGCATGCAACATGCCTCTTCTCCCTTCAGTAGTTAAGAACAATAGTGTGTGTGTATGTCTGTACACAGTGAGACCAACTGTACAAAGATTCTAGTCACATTCAACCCAAGATTATTTGCATGGCATGAGAAAGGATGTGGCTGACAAGACCGAGCACACAGACAAAATCTGCACCTCATGCAAAATCATGAAAATAGCACAGGCATCATCCCTTCAGGTTCCCTTCTGTGAGAGAACAACACGGTGCTGTGGAAGACAGGAAAATGTCAGTGGCTAAGATGTTTCAGGATGGTGACATTTGGCACTGAGGGTAATTAGATAATTCCCCAAGAGCAAAAAACATTATAAAGTGTTTGGTGATTTTGAAGACTTCAGCAGGATTAAAACCAATGATTGGGACAGTTCAATAAAATCTCCTTTAACTGTGTTTCCATGACACATACCACAAGCTAATTTAACAGAGATAATTCACACAGAAGTGGCAATTTGTCAGCATTTACTTTCCCTCACAAAATAAGGTGTCAGACACAATGTTCAATTTACTGTAAACCGAAAGGCTCCAAAAAAAGGTTTGGATGACTTTGGCCATTCCAAGTCTTCATACTATAGCTTTATGCGAGTATAAATCTAAATGTTAGTAATTGTTCATTGGTTATCACTCCCTAGTAGTCACAATCATTCATGTGACAGTCACCGGTGGTGTTTGGTATCAGTGACCGCTAACTAGAGCCTGACCGATATGGGGTTTTTGGTGCCGATATCAATATTAGGGAGTTAAAAAAAAAACTGATATTGATATATCGGCCAATATTCTTTGTGTATATTATACTTGTTCAACCGATCAAAAAATCTCATGATTCGAATCATATTACAGTTTTTGACCCACGGATAGGATAATTTTTCGGATCATCATATGTTTTAATTCATAAAATATTTCAATTTAACTTGCTTTCCATTTATTACTTAAAGCGAAGTACTACTTTAATACCACAGCAAATACTACTAGATTAACTAAGACATTTTAAACATGATTAAAGAGACATGTAAAAATAAGAACAAATACACAAATTACAAGCATAGATAAATACAACACAATATGTTACAAATAAAATAAGGTCGGAAATATTCAAATACAGAAATTCAGTAATTAGGGAAAATAACATTTGCATAGTGTTTAAATCTGTATAAATCAAATATAGATCTTTATCACAGCTGTTTTGTTGTTTGATGATCATTAATGACTGCAGCAGTATTTATAGGCCACTGTCCCTTTAAGACCTGATGCACAGATCCAATATAATGTTTCACATCACATCCCATTTTTTTCTCAGCTGTTTTTGCTCACTTGAGACATAACTGACTGGGTTTACCTGTCGAGATGGGTATTTTGTAATTTTATTTGTCTATTCAGAGGATTTAGAAGCATGGGCACTGCTAGGCCATTTTTAGTGGGGCTATAAATGACTTCTCAGCCCCCCTACAATTTTGCGATTAGCTTCATAAACTGTAGGTTAATGCAAATTTGTGATTGCCTCTCCCATTTAAATTTAAATCGGCTTCTCCTCGTCTTTCAGCGTGTTCTTCAATCCTCAGAGGACAAGGTCTATGTTTATCGCTAGATTGTTATAATATCTGCATCTGTGCAGTTTTTTTGTGTCAGTTTACAAAATATCATGGAGGAGCAATCGGTTCCCCATCTACTGTAGCCTAAGGGTGGACTCATTCTAAAGAGGACCTCACCTCTAGAAATACACTACGATTGTGTTTGATAGGGTTCCTCTAGCTGAAGAGATCCCCTGAATTTGGTGCGGATTCGCCGTGCCGTTATGGAAATATGGCCGTTCAAATTTTCATTGGTTTTCCTTGGATTTAAGTTTTAAAGCATTTCATCCAGGTCACCAATAGCAAACAATGGAGCTGCTGGACAAAGTAATTACACCATTTAAAAAAAAAAAATGTTGTTCGTTATATGTTCTGGGGGAAAAAAGGGTTCATATCGGGATATTCCCAGATACCGATATATCGGCAACAAGCTCACATAGGCAAAATGATATATCGGCAGGGCTCTACATCTAACCTCCAAAAAACACAGATTTAGATACTTTAAAGTTGCTTTTTCATACTTGGCAGCATAAATCATATTTTTCTTGTAATACAAACAGAAGCTCAGACATTCTGCTTGATGTCTCCTTTTTTGTAGCCTTGTTTTTCTTCTTTCTAGGAAGTGTTTGTCCTTTCCCACCCTTATACGCTCTTGTCTTTCCTCTCTCACTTTTTTCTTTCTCATGTATTCCCTCCCTTCCATTCCCAGCGGCCTAAACCGGTCTTTTGAACCATTTTATTGTCTAGCCATCTTGAACGGCCCTTTCTTCCTCCTCTCTCTCTCTCTCTCTCTCTCTCTCTCTCTCTCTCTCTCTCTCTCTCTCTCTATCTCTCTCAGGTTGTCATGTTTTCTGCATGGACTGCCAATAAACTTCTAACAAAAAGAGCAGTCAAGTGTGGGTATGAGAGAGAGAGCATTCTTAAGGAGCAGATCGCCTTTGATTGACAAAGACTCAAGCTAACACACTTGTTAATTTCTTCTCCTTTTGTCTTGGACATACATTTACACAATACATACAGGGACCTTACAGCCTTTGTACAGGTTATCAATAGTAGGGTTTGTTGTCCATGAACCCTCTTTCAAAAAACCAGCAGATATGAACACATGACTGCCGTCGGCCCACAGACACACAACAAGAGCTGATGGAATGATAGAAGCCTGTCACACACAACCCACATGCATCTACATACATTCTTAATGTTATCTCACGCAGTGCTATGTCTTCAGGCATGCATTTTTGGTGTGACAATATGTTAGAAAGGAACCATGCATCCCTGTGGAGCTCTTCAGTAACCCACACCCAGTGCTGGTGTTTTTCCTCTAAGCAAAAAACTTCCCTTACCAATAAAATAAAAGATTTGATTTATGTGTCTGGTACTGGCATTCGAAAAAGATGTTGAGCTGTTTGATATCACTTCACTGGTAACCAAAGAACAAAAGATAAAGAGAAGTAAATGTCTGGGGGTGGGGGAGGAATATAAAATGTTCCACTGTTCATATAGGCTGCATTTATTTGATTAAACAATACAATAAAAACAATTATTTTAACCATATTAGTTTGAAATAGAAATCTTTATACATTAACATTAAGTTACTTTACTCTCACTTTTGATCAGTTTAGTTAATTTAATTGAATGGTTGTGTGTGTGCGTGTATATTACTTTTGTTATTTATTTTATATAGACATATATTTTATAAACATTCACAGCTACACCGATGCAAAACTCACATATTCATGCGTTTCGATTAGTGTTATTGCTTTTTCCCCTTTTAGTGCTATACAAGTAAAACATAGAACTAGTTCAAATCAAAAACATTAGGGCAATTAGTTCAGAGAGTGTCATCTTTATTGGAGTACAACACAAAACATCGGCTCTATCCACACTTCTCTCAGGCCGACCTGTTAAAATCACTCTCTATTTAAACACTGTTCACAGCACCTTCAGTCTGAATTGTGTTAAAACCCAGTCCTCCTGTCAGAATGTGTGTGTTTGTGTCAGCGCTGCGGGTGATCCTGGGTGGATGTGGAGATAATATATTTCTGTTTTGCCGTCTCTGCCCTCCTCTAGCACAGCCACCTCCCTCACATTGGCTGAGATTAATGCACGCTGTCATTTACACGGACCCACACACAATGAGAACGAGCTGGGGGTCTCTTAATGGCTGCGTGTGTGTGTGTGAGATCTGGCAGGTGCACTGTTTCAAATCTGTAACTACCGATGACAAATTCATTACCTTCAATCAGGATAACAAATGTTCCTTGCCTTACTTGCAATGCCACCGCTCCCTCTGTAATGCAAAGACCGAAGTTCCAAGTGGGCATTGTTCAAATGTATTTATTTTCACAGGTCATAACTGCACAGTGTAAAATGTATCAAGTAGTTTTCCCAAAGATAAAAATATTTGTCTTAATTGCCATCTAATATGATTTGTCGCATGTATCCTTCACAGAGGAAACAATTGCAGCAGCACTGCCATAATTACAGTCAAGAGTTTTCTTTGTGTGGCATTTGAAGTTTATATACGTTTTAAATGGGTTAGTTATGAGGTACGTTTCAGCTAGGATGCTGCCTTAGAAGCCATTAGGCAGCAAGTTCGGGATTTGTAATAGAACTAATGAGGATGACTTCATGGGCAGGTCAAGAAAAGGAGAAAAGCTCCTTCTGTTCATCCTTATGTTGTTTCTCCCTTCCCTCATTCTCTCTTTCTGTTTTCCCTCAACAGTGCGTCTCCATGACAGTATCTCAGAAGAAGGCTTTCATTACCTGGTCTTTGACCTGTAAGTATCGAAGTCAGACACTGTGATCTTCATCTCACTTCTGTGTAAAACAGGATTGACGCCGGTGTACTCAAAATTTCCACTTCCTTTTAAGCCTTGTTTGGCAGTTATTAACTGTTAATTACCAGAAAATGTAATAGAAGTATGACAATTTAACTTTATTTTCTAGCCAGTAGGCCCGTTTCTCTGTACCATAGAAATCCTAGAATACTTTTCTTTATTTCTGAACTCCTTTGCTTAAGTTATGTTTACATCATGTTAAACGATTATCAGTATTGAGGGTGTAGACTCCTCTACTTAACTGCATGTAAGTGTATGTGTGTATATTGTGACTGTATGGCCCTCTCTCAAGGCTCTTGTATCATTAGGACTCTGATAGCGCTCGCCCAACACTCGAGTGCCGGCCCGTGGTCATAAAACTCTCCATTAGCCACATATTCCTCTACAGGCCTTGTGCTCTTTATAGTTTATAGCTGAATGGAACCGCTGTGGGTTCTCCATACTTTGAGCTCTTGATAAAGCCTTTATTTCTTCTTGTAGCGTAACTGGTGGAGAGTTGTTTGAAGACATCGTCGCAAGAGAATATTACAGTGAAGCAGATGCAAGGTAAGTTTAAAAATCTGCCAAAAATCATATCATTGTTTATTTGACACTTATAATATACACTACTGGGGCTTCAGTTTGGAGTCACTGAATCCTTTATTCAGCAAGAATGCATTAAAGCGACATTTGTATGTTTCAAAGAACACAAAAAATGTATCACAGTTTCCACAAAGCTACTGTATTAGGCATTAGTGTGTGGATTTTTAATACTATGGTGCATCAATCTTATAGTTTTTCCTCTATTCAAAGTTCCATGATAATACTTTCTGCAGCCATCACTGTACCACTTTTGTAAGCCCTCAAAAAGAAAAATTATTCTGTCTCTAACGCTGCCCTTTGCTCCCAGACAGCGAGACAATCATTAAATGTCAGGGTTATGCAACTAATTACTGAACATGATATTTTATTTCAAATAATGTCAAGTTATGTAAATGCTCTTAGTGCTTTAACAGGGATGGTAGCTGGCCTGCAATGAGGTATTATTTTTAACCTGTTGCCGGGATAGGCGTCCCCTTAAATTAAAGCTGACTGTCTACACTTCAGTCCATTTCCACTTCATATTCAGCACTAAGCCAGAATAACAAAATTAGTGTCACTTTGCAATTACTTTTGGAAGACACTCTCCAGTCTTACAACATGAAGGCTGCTTCTGAGAGTTTGCATCAAGGGAGAACAGAGAGAGTTTTTACTGGAAAGTGCCTCCGTAATGGGAAGGAATGGAATGCAGTACACAGATTTTGCCAAATTTGGACACAAGAAATGCCTTTCTCGCCATCCTTCCTCAAGAGAGCTTTAGGGAATATCTAATGGGGCACTTTCTTTACTCAACCGATGTTGCTTGTATTTCTGCAAGCTCTCTTTTTGCTCTCTCTTTACATTTACATTTATGCATTTTTGTGACTTACAAGTGCATTCATATTTTATTTTATTTTTTATCAGTATGTGTGTTCTTTTGGAATTGAACCCACAAACTTTTGTGCTGCTAACGCAATGCGCTACCTCTGAGCCACAGGAATACATAAACCGAATCATTCAGAAATCTGTAATTTTTCAAGTATTCTACCAAACAAACAAAAGAAACCTTCAGAGAGATGTCACCCCCACCCAACAGGTCCTCAGGTCATGACCTTTCGAACAGGTTTCAGAGCTCTGTAATGAGCGGCTCCACTCACTGCATTTATAAGCATTCCTGCTCCACCGGTGCTCATTATTTCTGTCCTCTCACTGTCTGTGGAAAGACCTCTACGGTGCAAGTCTGTCAGAGCAACAAATGCACATCTGTGTAGCATTGCTGGGATATAGATATACACGATTGTTCAAAAGTATAGGGTTGGTAAGATTTGTTCTCACCAAGGCTACATTTATTTGATCACAAATACAGTACAACGGTAATATTGTAATATTATGAGAATTTTAAAAGTAACTGTTTCTTTGAACACACACACACACACACATTCAGCTTCAGGAAATTTGTTTTGGCATTTGGATAACATGGTAAATGTATTTTCATTCCCATCTTGGAAAGCTTCTCTGGCAGCTTTGAGAACCACAAAACAAACCAGAGTATATCTCTGTGCAAATCTCAGTCTGTCTGCACAGGCCAGATCCTGCAGCTGGATTTCTAGCTCCCAGTCTTCTATCTGGAGTTAGATCCTTGTACTAATGCCTGGGTATCTCTCCCTAATCCAACCTTCTTTTCCTCCTCCCTGCTTTCTGTTTCTCAGTCATTGCATCAATCAGATCCTGGAAAGCGTCAGCCACATCCACCAGCATGACATTGTGCACAGGGACCTCAAGGTGAGTCATGCCGTCACTGTGGCAACGTGCCAACACACGAGCTTGCGTCATCCAAGCCCTCCTCCTCTTGGCAACTCTGTGGCGTCATTTGCACACACTCGGACTCGTGCTAGCAACATTAAACGCTGTGTGGACACCGTTGTATGCCGTTTGATTGTGTTGTTTCTTTCTCTTGACGTCAGAGCGCAGACGATTGGCTGTGGCCAATCCTGAGGGGTCATTTGATAACAAGCACAATGCAGAAAGCAAACATGGATGATGGAAAGATTAGGTTTATTAAATGCCATCATTCAATCTGAACCTCATACTGGATTGAAATTTAAATGACCATTTCCTTTTTGCTTTGTTTACTATATCTACATCTGTTAGGAAGATGTGGAGATAATTATTATTATTTTTTAAATGATAACTGATGAAATACATAATAGATCAGTGGGATGTGGTGGGGCAAAAATGTGTCGAACCCCAAACCATTGCTTTTCCATATTAGTTCACCGCTTTAAATGTAAGGCAGACAGAGGAGTACTGGAGGCAGGCCGGTTGCTGTGGAAACCTGTGTGATGTCATAGTGGCTGCAGCATCATGGCATGATGGTGAGCGTGTCATTTTACCTCCTCTAATTCATCAGAGGGAAAGAGACGGAACTGTTGAAAACAGACAGACAGGGAGGAAAAGGAAATGTGACGAGCAGGAGCTAGACAGAGAAAGAGTGTTTAGGAGGGAAGAGGGAGACTGAGTCCGTCCCTAGGGTTGCAGGACAGGGGCGCTGGAGGGGACAGAGGGGCTGGATTTGATTGAAGATGTAAGAATAACGTTGACAGATAAAATATATCTCTGTGTTGCTACTGTTAACTAAAATTAAAACTATTAAAAAATTATTTTAAGTAATTGAAATAAGATTTTATAAATTAGATTTATAAATTATTTTATTTTATATGATAAAAAATATGTAAAAAAAATTATAACCTTATTAATAATTACTCAATTCTGTTATTAAATAATACGGTAACATTTTCGAATAGGTAACACATGATAACTATTAACTACGACATTTCTCTCAATAAATTCTTAATTTGCTGCTTATTAATAGTTAGTAAGGTAGTTGTTAGGTTTAAGTATTGGGTAAGATTAGAGATGCAGAATGAGGTCAAGTAGAATAAGGCATAATATGTTCTTAATAAGAACTAATACATGGCTAATAATCTAGTGATATGCATGCTAATAAGCAACTAATAGGTGTTACCTATTCTAAAGTGTTACCAATAATACTAAAATAAATGTGCCCATTAAATAATAATAATAAAATAAAAAGTCTTAATGATTTGCAGTTGTTGATAGTTTTTGTTAATACTAGGATATGGCGCTTAGCATTTTTTTGTGTGTGTTTTTATTTTAAAAAAAATTAATAATTAAAACATTTGAGTGCATCTCAGTATGGTGTATCTGCTGCATGAGTTGACAATCTTGTTTTGGCTTGGCTTGTGAATATTCATTAGTTTACATGATTGGTCAGTCCAAGTAGGTAATCTAGCCATGTCAGCATCATACACATAAATCATGATGATATGATGGCACAGAAAGTCTGTTGTGTCTGTTCCACTATAAACGTGTTGGGGCAGTTTTTGCAGCATGACTGTGCAGTGTCCGGGTCAGGGCTATGCCTGCAGCATTCAGAGGCAGTGGGGTGTTCAGGACAGCGGGGCGAGAGAGCAGCTCACCCCTGCTCTCGTAGCAAGAGATAACAAGCCCTTCGCTCTGTCTCTTCATGAATTATGCAGCCCAGAGCAATGAGCGTGCTGTCACAGCTATCCATCCGCTTTATATACACACACACAAACACGCCAGTAAGATTTAGACACAATATGCAATCTCTCTCTTTTACTCTCGCACACGTTACAAGCATGCACACATTTCTGTCTCTCTCACTTGATGCACACTGTAGTCCAAGTCTGGATCTCAGTATTGCTGCAATGTGATGATGAAAGACTCTCCTCATAGATCATGCTGGATACATTTACGTCCTTTTATGCAGATCACAGCTGATTAAACTCCGTGTCAGTAGGCTTGATCGTCACCTTTAGCATAATCATGCACAGACTAAATGAGCAGCCGTATGCGATTAAATGCATGTGGATTGCAAGTCATGATTCTTTTGGCTCGTGCTACTGGATATTTTATTTTCCCTATTTTTATATTTGAATTACCATTTTTCTGTCATCTAGTGCATATTTAAAGTTAATCTTGAAAAACGCTATTAATTTAATTTAAATGATGCTTAAATAAACTTGCAGCATTAAAAACAATCTCTGTTTATTTCTGTTCAATTCAGGTCAAGTGGTATAAAATAATGAAACTGTAGTAACATTAAGATGTCTATGAAAAAAAATAAGTGAAAATATAAAAATAAATCTAATTCAAAATGTTTATTAAATTCTGCAGTATATTAGTATATAAATACTACTTGTAGCATTCAAAACAAGTTGTTTTAATCAGTCACTTCAGTGGGAGTCTGTGTGATTAGCAATTTTGTGTGAATTAGATTTTGGAACAGGAATCAATTTGTCACGTGACTCTGTTGACCAGAAGAAAGCTGCTTCTGTATGAGCTGGTTCATACATCACTACACTATTGAAAAATAGTCAATAGACCTTTTTTGCCATGTGAAGTTTCACCTTAACATGCGACAAGCTTTGTTTTAGTGTTAAAATCACACTATCTTCTCCCTCATTTTTATTATTTCTTCTCTCCTACCCTTTCCTCTGCCACGTGTCCTCCTGTAGCCAGAGAACCTGCTGTTGGCCAGTAAGATGAAGGGGGCGGCAGTGAAGTTGGCTGATTTTGGCCTTGCCATCGAGGTGCAGGGAGATCAGCAGGCCTGGTTCGGTAAGACTTCTCTGTTTTTCCTTCAACTCATTGGTAGCCTCATCTCTTAAAGGGATTTGGCTTGAAGCCATTCTAGTTCATCCTAATGCAGGATTGAATTCAATTCAACAGAATCAAATTAATTTCTCTGGTTTTTCAAATAAATATTCAATGCCCTGAAAATGCATCCGCTCATTTATATGGCACTGGTGCACGTAAACTCATTCTGAAAGCTGACTTTCAGCCAGTAGTGGCTTTTTTTATTGCTCTGTTTGCTCTCCATTGCATCTGTGGCTCTTGTGGGACAAGAGAGCTCTGGAAAGTAGCCAGCTTGTGGTTCTACCCTGTGCTCTTGGGAAATATGGAGTAGCTTTCTCAATGTTTACAGTCCTTTTGGAGTCAAGACTACTCACTTGAACCAGGTCAAAGGTCACAGACGACAAAGCCAGTGGACAAATTGGATTAAGCTTGTCCAACATCATGGGAATTTTTTATATGCTTTTTCACATTGCACAGCCTTATAAGAAAGGGTTATTTTTTCCTAAACAATTATTATTTTTTTTTTTTGTTTAATGCAAACTGAAATGTTGCCTTATTTGTACTGCTCAGAATTTGATTATCATAGAGAGATGGGTTTGATGCTTTTTGATCTTAGATATTAAATGTTTTTAATCACATTCTGGATTTACAGGTTTTGCAGGCACCCCTGGATACCTCTCCCCTGAAGTCCTGAGAAAGGACCCTTATGGAAAACCAGTGGATATCTGGGCTTGTGGTAAGATTTTCACCCGTTTTATTTAGTGACCACATTAATATGATTTTAAGATTCTCTTTATTCTAGTGTTGTGTAATTTTGTAAATAGTTACAAAAACAAAAGTATGAAGTTACCAATTAGTTTTTTTCCTGGGCAGGTGTGATCTTGTATATCCTGCTGGTGGGTTACCCTCCTTTCTGGGATGAGGACCAGCACAAACTGTATCAACAGATCAAGGCTGGAGCCTATGATGTGAGTAACCACACTTACTGTTTGACTTAATGAGCTCTCACTGCTTTATAATCTAATGACTGTTTTAGATCTAATCTGACCTGAACATTTGTTCACATCCATATTACCATCCAAAAATTTGGATACACTGGTTGAAATATAAATTATTTTGTTACTGTAATAATGAAAAACTGTAAAAATGAACCTTGGGTCACCCAGTTTCAACTTTCAAAAAAACCTGCTCATCGCTCCAGGCAAAATTGTGCAACTCCACTCTTCACTTTGCACTGCTCACTAGTGATGCGTGGGTCGGCTTTTTTTCCAACCTGCAGGTCCCGCTTTTCTGAATTTATTCGGCCCGCCCCGCAAATAAAGTAAAGAAAATGTACCCGCCCCGCGCATCGGGGACATCATGGAAGTTACGTTGCTACTTAGACATTCGTATTGTAACCTTATCAAAGAACCCAATAAAATATGAAAATATTCCAAATATTTAATATAGGCTATAGGGAATTGTACCTAGTGATGGTTAGTTCGTGCATGAATATTTTAGGTGAATGAATTGTTCTCGTTCAAGTAATTCACTGACTCATATTTCTCGTTCACTGAAGTTCCTCCCTCCACAGCACCGCATGCGCAGCTTGTGAACAGCTCTTGTCAAAGAGTTACTCAAAATGGGATGGAGCATTTTGGGATGGTGATTTGTTGTGAACGAATATGATCTTCTCATTTGTGAATGAGTTAAATGAACTGATACATAGTTCATTCGTGAATGAAATGAATGAGAGTATACCAGGTCAGTGAGCCAAGCATATCTCAATCAGAAATAAGCAGATACAAAGCGCAGTTATAGGTGCACATACGCTTGTTTCATATTTAGCATACAGAACATAACTCCACATTTAATCCACAATGTATTAATGTGAATATATTATATATGAACAGTCTGACCAAATAATTAAATTGTTTAATTATGCAAGAAAACCTTGTGCTTTGTTAATCTGAACAACTTATTTAGACTATTTATTTAATGCAAACATGCACACACTTTAATATACATTCGTTGACTTAAGACATAACACATAAGACACTCTTTTTCGCCACCTGCTGTGACGTATTTGTGTATAATATGAAGAAATGGTCACTGAACAAATCAGTAACAAATGTAAAAAACAATGCTGTTCTTTCAGTTTATCCCAAAAAAAACTGAAAAAATATTCTCATCTCTTTTCAACATTAATAATACTAATGATAATGATAATAATAATAATACTTTTTTTTTTTTTTTATAAGATTGTAAAAGGATTTCTGAAGGATTGTGTGACTTGGAGTAATGATGCAAAAAATTCATTTTGTTAAATCAGCTTTGATTGTTCCTGATAAATGGTTTAACTGAACTCCCAAGTGGATATTAAATTATGTTGTGGGACAATTAAATATATTCTAAATAAACTACAAACATAAAATGATCTCGATTTATTTTGTCCTCACATTCTTTCTTGTAATTCTCCCCTCTCAGTCACAAACCTGACTGAAATGCTAATTATGCAGCTCATTATGCAGCTCATTATGCAGGCCTTTGTCTTCTCAGGTGTAAATCCCAATGACACACAAAAACACAATCATGTACATACATGCTGCTCACATAATATTATAGCCCAGTTTGTGCTGATTACAGTGAGATTAGACTTTAGCCATTTAGCTGTGTATAAGCAACTGAAAAAAGCACAAATGTCAGGGCATGACAAAACTTCTCCAGGCCCCAAAAATACCCTTAGGCTCCAGAGGGTTAAGCTCAACCAGAAAGAGAAAGTGAAAGCCCTTTTATTAGACCTTTTAATTGCCCATCAGCATGTTGACAGAGATGCTCTCATGGCCATCCCCATTCAGAGATTTCAGTGCCACCACATCGACCCAGAGTGGCGAACCCAGATTGAAGCCTTTGTTAATATTTAATAGGTTGGGATAGACAGCAGAGTTACTCAATAATAAATGATGGCGGCCCCCTCCTCTAGAGCTCAGGAGAGGAACATACAACTGAGGAGTCATCATCATCATCATCATCATCATCATCATCTCAAACTCCAAAGGAAAACCAGTTTATAGTGGGATATTTCCTGTTGGTACTATTCTATATATCTGAAATGAGGTTACATCCTTCTTGCAGATGGCACAGTGTCATATTTTCGCAGTGACCAGCTGTAGCTCAAAGCTGCTGTTTGTAAACAATCTAGCATGATCAGAGTATGCATTCACACTAATTTGATTTCATTTGTGCTTTCTCCATCCCTCTTAGTCCAGATTGATAGGCTCTCTAAGTGCATTGGAGTATAGTGTGTTTGTTGAATAGTGGCATTGTCCATTTGATGGAGTGCTGCGGTATGAGAGAGATGTGATTACGAAGGCCGGTTTTGGTCTCAGCATTTTCAGCCATCCAGGTGGAAAACACCACTTTTCCATTTATCGTTTTAGCTGCTCTGCTTTAATCTTATTAACATCTATTACAGTCCATGGAAGCCATTGATCTTCGTGTTTGTCCATGTCTGTATTTGAGTGCTCTGTAACATACAAAAGCCTAAGACTAGTGAAAAAGCTTCTATTTTTCATTGTTTTCTTAATGTAATACACAGGTTTGTATTATTAGTATCAGTTGAGTTAACATTCATGTCTTAGCACCTGGTTTGTCCACCTTTTGCTTTAATGTTGATCTTCATGAACCAGTTTGTGGAAAACCTGATGATCATGTTCTTCAGCATTATTTATCCAAAGAGCGTCTTGAGCTTAACTGGAACAATGTGTGACCATCTGTACACATGATCAGGGTCACAAATGTATCTATGATTGGTGACCTAGAAATGTTAAATTCATGATTCTTTTTGTAGAGCTTTTCATAATACATATAATTTTATTGTAGCTATACAGAAAATGTGTTTAATTAGTTTATGAATACATTTAAAATATTTCTCTTTTCATCATACTATTATTTAGTTTAAATTGTTTCAAAATCTTTCTTTGAATTTCCAGGTTTAAATGAAACAAACCACAGGTTTTCCCTGTACACCTCACTTTATTTCAAGAAAACTCAGTGGTCTTCTCTTTCTTTTGTCTTTTTCTGTCTTAGTTTCCCTCTCCAGAGTGGGACACTGTTACCCCGGAGGCCAAAAACCTCATCAACCAGATGTTGACTATCAACCCAGCGAAGAGGATCACGGCTGACCAAGCGCTCAAACATCCGTGGGTCTGCGTAAGTGGACCTAAACCCCCAGCACTTTTCATTGTATCTCTCAAGGCTGATTTATATCGAACTACTGGCATGATGTCATGAAGCTTACACTCTAGTTTGCAGTGAAGTGAACATCTGCTAGCATGTTTGGTTGATTTAAAACATCAAATGAGACTCCATATCCAATTTGAATTGTATACAATCTGTGATTAACGTATATGAGTAAAGATTTGTTCTAAGAACTGATGTCTCTTTCCCACTTAGCAACGCTCCACTGTCGCCTCCATGATGCATCGTCAAGAAACTGTTGAATGTCTGCGCAAGTTCAACGCCCGCAGAAAACTAAAGGTCTGATACATTAATTTCCAGCACAATAGGGTTCAACATATTGACATTAGTTTATGCATTTGCTAACATGAATAAACAAAGTACAGTACTTTTACAGCAATTGCTAGTCTAGGTCAATGTTATTTATGCATATATGTTACATTTTTTACATTTCAATCGTTAAGTATACATTAAAATTAGTCTGTGTATTTTGAACTGTAAATTCATACTTGAAAAGTATCTTAACTTAATAAAATGTTATTCATTGATTGTTTGACACCAAAATGTATGATTGTTTTAAGGCTTTGTCCTTGCCAGTGTTAATTTTTATTCTAATTCTAGATAAGATACTAAAATAGCGTTCGTGTTTCCTGCAGGGGGCTATTTTGACCACCATGCTGGTTTCCAGGAACTTCTCAGGTGATTGTCTCATTAGCTTCAGACATGCAGTACAAGTGAGACTTGTGCATCAATTGAGGGATCAGTATGTTATGTTTATGTAGGTTCTTTCAAAACTTAGATTTTGTAATCTGGCCCTACTTTCCTCACTGCGTAGAGGCATTTGGGCTTTGCTTTAGGTTGCTTTGTTAGGATACAAATTGGGTAAGTTTTTTGTGATACTGGAAAGGCTGAGCTTCTGCCTTGAGTCAGCCTCTCTCTCCAAAACGACATGCTCTTTTGTCCAATAGTGGGTCGGCAGCACACCAGCCCCGCCGCCCCCACCACCAGCACAGCTGCACTGGCTCAAGAAGGTACGTGAGATGTGCACTGGGGGGCCGTTGCCCACTTTCAGCCTCAGCATGTGACCAAGGGGAGCCTGCTATACCCTTGCCAACGCACGGGCACTGAAACTCTTCTGAGAGGCCATTCGCTATGCAGAGAATATGTAACACATGCTACAGGCTTCGGGTTCATTGACTGAATTTAGAATATTTCAATTCAAATTTTACTCTGTAGAAATTTTAAGTGAATGCATATCTTGCGAATTGACAAATATAAAACAAGAATAATTGAAATTCAGTCACTCCCAGCCTTGAGACACATTCGTATCTCTTTGTGCTTCATGACTTTTGACCAAAGTCTAGGATGAAAGAGCCCTTTCCTGTCAATGGCGACCTTTGCACTGCACTGAATGTGCTGTGAACTTGTCAGAAGTTTTGTGTCGTTCTCAGCAGTTTGGGATGGTAAGAAGAGTATCACAAAAAATGTATTATGTCTTCCAAGTGGTGTCTCTCTGGAAACATAATGCATTGTGGGTTTGCACTTTTGCTGATGGTCCAGGGATGCTCCGGTGGAGGTATTTTGACCAGAGTCACCTTAAGGAACGGCGTCATATTTAAAAGTCCCATTACAGATTTAGTTTCCTTGTTTTATGTTGATGGTTTCTTAAGGTGGCTCATTCTCCTTGTATACCTTAGTCCAAAGTCAGGTCGGCTTTTGGTCAACCAGCTGCACTGTGTGAAATTGTTGGTAGATGCTGACATGCATTTGCCTGTTGTTAATTATGAATGTCTACATCATATACTGTATGTATTAGCATGCTTTTGAGGAAAAACTTATTGAGAAGAACCACTACACTGGGATCACTGTGGTGTGCTTCAGAAGTACCTTTCAGCATGTGTTTGGGTGTCTTTGTGCATGGAGGACCCGAAACAACCGGATCCAAATGTCTTGCTTTTTCTTCACATTTCCTAGCTTCTTGCCTCTCTTCATATACGTCTTAATGAAAGTGGCATGTCTGTGAATGCTCTGCCAAGTGGTTCTGTTGCTTTACAATGATATTTAACAGTTGCAGCTGTTTGTTTAAGCCCCAGAAGTACATATCATTTAATAATCAGAGGCTGATTTATCGGCCAGGCCATTAAATTAGCTGCTATTTGACTATATTGAAAGCATCAGCCGATAATTAGATGCCGAGTTATGAGTTCATTTAATTTTAGCTAATTTGTGTATATCTAAGTTCCTATCATCAAAATGTCATTATCTGTGCTACCGTTCAAATGTTTGGGGTCTGTAAGATTTTAAGAAGGCTATGTTCAGAAATACAGAAAACTGAAATATCGTTCAATATTTTTACCATTTAAAATAACTTAGTTTTTTCTGTCAGCATATTTATTTCTGTAATAGCAAAGGTGAAATTTCAGAGTCACATGATCCTTCAGAAATCAAAATCTAGAGTGAGGGGGAACTGCACTTGAAATATGAAAGTATTATGTTGCAAATGTAAAAGGCTTACTGATCCCAATCTTTTGAACAGTGTGTGTGTTGGAGCACTTTATCGGCCATCACCCTGCTCTTTCTATTGGAAATCGACTATTTAAAAAAAAAAAAAGCACTCTTATCGGTCCACTGCTAATCTCTTTAACTCATGCTAAAGTAGTTTTTGATCCATTCCATACTATCAACAAGTGCAGTACACAAACTCATTTGACCCCATTATACAATTTGAATTATGAGACCAGTTTAATTAGAAGCACAACAGCTGAACAGGTCAGGAAAAAAGGACTTGTACACTAATGAATCAGCAGTTCAGCTCTGATGTGCTCGAGTGAACTGAAGCAGACATTGGCATTGGTTGTCAGATCTGCAGAGTCTTGTGCAGGAGAGAAATGTCTTCAGTGAGGATGACAGCAGGCCAGACAGGAGATGCCTCTGCACAGCATGGACCCAGCATGAACAGAAAATCCTCGAGTTTTGCTTTGATTTGCCTGATTATTTTGTTTGCCACAGCTATTTCCCTTTTTAATAATCTGTTAATTGATTTGTCTTGCCTTTTTCCCTTTTTGCATTCTTTCCTACCTCTATCTACTTTCAAAGGTAAGGGAATTTGAAGATCATACTTGTCATTCTATCTTTTTGTTTGTGCATATGTGTTCCTATTGTGTCTCATTTGATCCATTTCATTTTCAAATCACGTTTCTGTTTATGAGAACACGTGGTAAGATATGTTCATGAACTATGTTTCATCAAACTTGAGGTGGTCTTTCATGTTTCTTGGTGGACAAAGCCAGGGCTTTGGCGTTTGCTTATTCATTGGGAATAGGTGCCATTTCACAGCCCTATGGATGGTTTTTCTGGTCGTGTCACTCGTTTATATATTATTTATATACTATCATAGGGTTTATTCATGTTTTGTTTTCATATTTTCATTTTCATTTTGTTTTGTGCTTTTTATATTTATTGGTTTTATTTGTTAATCAATATAAATTCTAGTTGGTAATTTATGTAATTTTAGTAATTTAGTACCTGACTTAAACTTTTTTCAGTAATGCTAAGGAAACATTTAATTGTATTATTATTTTGTATTTTTAAACTAATATTTATATTTTGTTTTATTTTTTAGTTAGTAATTCCAGTACTGGTTTTATACACTAATCGAGCAACATTCATGTCATTAACTAGTTGGTTTTTTTTTCTCTTCTCTCATCTTTCAGCATGCAAAAGTTTACTGAACAAGAAGTCTGATGGCGTGAAGGTAAGCCCCACACACATTGTATACATCTCTTTCTCATTACTTACAGTAAGTTCTTGTATCAGCATTGGAATTATAAAAAATAATGTTTCTGTATCATTAACGAATGCACAATTCTTCTCCAGTTTTTTGTTTACAAGATTTTTTCTCTCAGATTTATGTTCCTTCTATTAATGACATATTCTAAACAGAACTGAGAGTCAAGCTAAACAGCAAATGGTTTGCATAAACCAAAATGATCAAACACTCTCTGTTTCGAATTTCAAATGATTAGCTGCTTACATTTTATTAGGCTGATATATTTCAGTGTGATCTTGAATAATACCCCCCCAAGGCGACCCAATTGAAAAGCATTCGGCATATTTAGACCATTCTTGACATTTGCCCATTTGTTAGGCCTGAGTCATGGCAAAATCTGTTGAAGCAGGGAGACTTACTCAACCCTGTGCCGTCTCTGTGCATGCAGTGAATCGCCAGCCTTTCACCAAGCAACCGAGAAGCAAATGCTTGAAATGAAACAAGTCTGGTCAATAAATGGATTCCAGCAGTTTAACACTTTTCAACTGTAGCCGCTAAACACCTGTCACATCACACATGGCTTTGCAACTTCTTGTGGTTGTTTATTTTTCCTCTCTCTTTCTTCTCTGTGGGATCTAACTAGCAGCTTTATTTTTCACTGGCCTGTTTTTATGCTTCCCTGTTTTGCCCTCCTCTGTTTCACCCTGTTCAGAAAAGGAAGTCAAGCTCCAGTGTTTATTTGATGGTGAGATCTGTTCCGTGTCTCTCCTCTTTTTCTGACCCTCCCTCAACACTTTCTCACTCTCTGGCTCTTTTTTTTTTTTTTTTTTTTTTTCTTGGTTGAGATGCTCGAGAGTTTGTTTGGGTTTTGGGGTTTTGTCTGATTGTAGGATTTTGTGAGTCATAGGATCATCAAGCATTAACAGAGTCATGTTCACCCGTTCACACTTGTATTGTAAGCCCATCCTCCTTGAAGTTCATTCTTCATTACCATCGCATCTCAGTGCTTTTTTGGTGAGCCAGACCAGGGTTTTGTCTGAGAGGTTTCTCCTTGACCTAAGTTTGGTCCGTCTTCTTCCAGGCCATGATAAACCTTGTGAGCGTCCTCCAGCTCGACCCTCTCCACTTTCACGAGTCTTTAAAATCAGTAGCATACTGATTATGACCAAGGCTGAAGTTGGCTCAGAGTGGACAAAGGGCTCTTACTTGGTGCTCTTGAAAAAGAGAGAGAGAATTGAAATGCTGTTTGAACAGACGGTCTAAAACAGACAAACAAGCCTTTCTCTCACTGGAACTCCTCTTTTCCCACAGTCCATAGTGCGGCAGGCCATTTCTGTTGCCATGGCAATAGCTGCAGTGGCTGTGACATCAGGTTTGTCCTAACAAGTAAAGAGCCCCTTGTTACAATAAAAAATCCATATGGATTTCAGTGAATATCTCCCCTGAAGAATAAACATATTTTCTTGTCATCAAGCAACTGAAAGTAAATTACAGCAGCAGTTGATGTCTGTGAGTTAGACATGGCCGCTCTTTCATCCTCATCACAGGGGAAGCTCAGTTCTGCTGTTTTATTATCCAACAAACATCATCAAAGTGTTTGTGCATTAATTGCCATTAGTCATGTCTTGAGTTTCTCCATCAGGTCTGGACATAAGCACATCCTGACCTCAGTTTTATTCCCCTCTCACCATTCATGGTCCGTTTAATCAAGCAGACCTGGTCCTTTCACCGTGAACTATTTTTGGTCTTGAAAATGTAATGGTTAATTGATAATTGATTCTAATTAGACTGTTAATCATCTTTAAAATTAAATTAAATGTATGCATTTAGCAGACGCTTTTACAGTGCATTCAGGCTATCAATTTTTACCTATCATGTGTTCCCGGGGAATCGAACCCCCAACCTTGCGCTTGAAGCACAATGCTCTACCAATTGAGCTACAGGAACACTAAATTACTTTAACAATTGTATTTAAAAAATATATACATATAAAAAAAGTTATATTGACATAAAATGTTAGAAGTTCTTTGTAAACATTAAACAATTTTAAATTAATAGAAACTTGACGTTTTTCAGCAATGGGGTGATATAGTGGAGGCTAGTTTAATCCAATGAAGTCTGAATCTAGAAATAACAGTTTCTTTAAAAAAGTACTTTCTTTTTTTTTTGTGGCTGTTGAAATTTTGGGATGGATTACTTTTGGCTGCTCTTTTGCTTCAGTGTTTATTAATCTGTTGAATCTTTCTGTAAGGATTCTTGACCGTTCTTCTCAAGAATCATCTCCGTTTTGCCGCCACCTCTTTTCTTTCTTTGCTATAGTCAGACTTTGTTCTTTTTTTATCATAAGTTGTAGCCTGCATTGATTGACCGAGTAGAGGTCTGAGCGCTGAAGCTTTTCACTGCATGCACTAGTGGACTATCAGGGTCTTCAGGTGGCTTCATGACAGTAACACTGGCCTCTAGTTGTTACTGTGCCAACAAAATACTATATTTAAAAATACAATATTTTGTCTATTTAAATATACTGCAAATACCAAACACTTTATCTGTAGCCTTGAAACATTTCATTGATTTTGATGTTTTGTTTTGTTTTTATCACTGGAGGAACTGTTGATATCAATTTCATGAATATACTGAATGTATAAATATGTCTAAATATATTTGCACATTTATCAACACTGTTACAAATCTGTCCACGTAGATGTTTGAAAGATTATTACATTAACATTTACTGAATTTACTTTTATTATTATTATTATTATTTATTATTATTATTAAATAATACAAAACTATTCTCTGTAGTCATATTTTAGGATTATTGAACAGTTTTAATAATAAAGAAAATAACCATGTAAAGGAGGCCTACGCTGGCTCCTTTTATACAGCCACCATGTTTTATCTTTGTTTTTATGTAGAACTGTCATGTGATTTTACAGATGCATGATTATAGCTTCATTATTTTTCATTTTGTGCTATTATCCACCATCGGTAGTTTAAATCTGTATAATCGGCAAAGCTCTCACTAAAACAAGCACATAGAGTTGAACATCTTTCATTAATTCAAGTAGAGCTAAAAGTGTGTCGTTAAAGGTGCTCTAGGGCACGTTACGTGAGTGTTCTCTCCTAAGCAAATTTAATCCAATACAGGTCCCCTTACATGCTGTACTGTGGCTTTTGGACGCATCAAGTATGATCTGAGGCTGTCGGCTCTTGAATGGCACTGAACAAAATCATTTTGTGTTGTCATTGTTTTTTTTGTTTTTGTTTTGTTTTTTGCCCCAGCCACAGACAAACAACAACAAAAACAGTGTAGTAAGCAGCAGCACCAAAGACAGCAGCATATCATCCACTGCACCAATGGTACCTCATCTTAACTTTTTATTTCCCTCACTCATAGTCTTTCCTTTTCTTAAGTCTTTGTTTAGTAAAAGGCTTTATCAGTTTGTCCCATACCTGTTGTTTTGACTCCCACCACCCATCGCTCAATCCACTCAGATGAAGATGTGTGACGTTGCTCATGGTTTTTAATGAGTTGAACTAAAACATCTGGTTTGTGCCTGTGGATTTCTCTCTGACTACCTATTTTACCCAAACAAACTCGCAGTTTAGTGTACGTTTGACAGCTTTACAGACAAACCCTGTACTTCAAAAAAAACTTCAGATAACTTGCTCTGGCCATATTAAAATTACATTTAGATAAAGCCTGGTGGTCGAGTC
>NW_020524607.1:0-34353 GCF_003368295.1 Carassius auratus
CTAGGCGAATAATGTCGATCAGCAGGCACTTGCAGCAGGTAAGTAGGCACCTTTGTGCATTTCAGGTGAGTACAGGGAACTCGAGGTCATAGGAACCGGCACTGGCTTGGTTAGGTGAAGGAAAATCCAGAATCCGAATCCCGAAGGATTCGAAAACGGTTGTGCACGGTCCTGAGTCCCACCGGCCGCAAGAGTCACAAGCACACCCAAATCACACACAACAGCCAACACTTCCCACAGAAAAGCCAACGCCAGTCTAAAATATTTTTAGGCTCTGTAAAAAATCCCAAACCGGGCTACAGCCACACGGGCTGTTTTTCTCAGGGTGTGTGAAGAAAAACCGATGGTAGGTTAAGGTTTAGATGTGGTGAGGGGTATATTATCTAAAAGTACACATCTCAACGTCTGTATGGACGGAGAAGAAAAATTGAATAAACATATATTGTGCTCAGACGCATCACCACCCTAATGATGCCGGCTGTTTATTTTTAAATGTCTTCAAATTTTGTCATTCAGGTCTGTCGCGACGCGTTTCGAACCTTCCCACAGTGTTCTCATCAGGCGAATTCAATGACAAAATGACTCTGTCCCAGCTCGCTCCAGCATTTATGTGCCAGGAGGGCGGGGCTTCTCACCTCGCAACCAATAGCAACCGATAACCACCTTCAGCATTGTATGATGCTTCATGAATTGTTTCTTTCACACACTAATAAACTGTATTGTTGTTTTTTAATTTTTTACAGGTACTAGGCGAATAATGTCGATCAGCAGGCACTTGCAGCAGGTAAGTAGGCCCTTTGTGCATATTCAGGTGAGTACAGGGAACTCGAGGTCCATAGGAACCCGGCACTGGCTGGTTAGGTGAAGGAAAATCCAGAATCCGAATCCGAAGGATTCGAAAACGGTTGTGCACGGTCCTGAGTCCCACGGCGCCAAGAGTCACAAGCACACCCCCAAATCACACACAACACCAACACTTCCCCACAGAAAGCCAACGCCAGTCTAAAATATTTTTTTAGGCTCTGTAAAAAATCCAAACCCGGGCTACAGCCACACGGGCTGTTTTTCTCAGGGGTGTGTGAAGAAAAACCGATGGTAGGTTAAGGTTTAGATGTGGTGAGGGGTATATTTACTCTAAAAAGTACACATCTCAACGTCTGTATGGACGGAGAAGAAAAATTGAATAAACATATATTGTGCTCAGACGCATCACCACCCTAATGATGCCGGCTGTTTTATTTTTAAATGTCTTCAAATTTTGTCATTCAGCGTCTGTCGCGACGCGTTTCGAACCTTCCACAGTGTTCTCATCAGGCGGAATTCAATGACAAAATGACTCTGTCCCAGCTCGCTCCAGCATTTATGTGCCAGGAGGGCGGGGCTTCTCACCTCGCAACCAATAGCAAACCGATAAACCACCTTCAGCATTGTATGATGCTTCATGAATTGTTTCTTTCACACACTAATAAAACTGTATTGTTGTTTTTTAATTTTTACAGGTACTAGGCGAATAATGTCGATCAGCAGGCACTTGCAGCAGGTAAGTAGGCACCTTTGTGCATAATTTCAGGTGAGTACAGGGAACTCGAGGTCCATAGGAACCCGGCACTGGCTTGGTTAGGTGAAGGAAAATCCAGAATCCGAATCCCGAAGGATTCGAAAACGGTTTGTGCACGGTCCTGAGTCCACCGGCCGCCAAGAGTCACAAGCACACCCCCAAATCACACACAACAGCCAACACTTCCCACAGAAAGCCAACGCCAGTCTAAAATATTTTTTTAGGCTCTGTAAAAAAATCCCAAACCCGGGCTACAGCCACACGGGCTGTTTTTTCTCAGGGGTGTGTGAAGAAAAAACCGATGGTAGGTTAAGGTTTAGATGTGGTGAGGGGTATATTACTCTAAAAGTACACATCTCAACGTCTGTATGGACGGAGAAGAAAAATTGAATAAACATATATTGTGCTCAGACGCATCACCACCCCTAATGATGCCGGCTGTTTATTTTAAATGTCTTCAAAATTTTGTCATTCAGGTCTGTCGCGACGCGTTTCGAACCTTCCCACAGTGTTCTCATCAGGCGAATTCAATGACAAAATGACTCTGTCCCAGCTCGCTCCAGCATTTATGTGCCAGGAGGGCGGGGCTTCTCACCTCGCAACCAATAGCAACCGATAACCACCTTCAGCATTGTATGATGCTTCATGAATTGTTTCTTTCACACACTAATAAACTGTATTGTTGTTTTTTAATTTTTTACAGGTACTAGGCGAATAATGTCGATCAGCAGGCACTTGCAGCAGGTAAGTAGGCACCTTTGTGCATAATTCAGGTGAAGTACAGGGAACTCGAGGTCCATAGGAACCCGGCACTGGCTTGGTTAGGTGAAGGAAAATCCAGAATCCGAATCCCGAAGGATTCGAAAACGGTTGTGCACGGTCCTGAGTCCCACCGGCCGCCAAGAGTCACAAGCACACCCCCAAATCACACACAACAGCCAACACTTCCCCACAGAAAGCCAACGCCAGTCTAAAATATTTTTTTAGGCTCTGTAAAAAATCCCAAACCCGGGCTACAGCCACACGGGCTGTTTTTCTCAGGGGTGTGTGAAGAAAAACCGATGGTAGGTTAAGGTTTAGATGTGGTGAGGGGTATATTACTCTAAAAGTACACATCTCAACGTCTGTATGGACGGAGAAGAAAAATTGAATAAACATATATTGTGCTCAGACGCATCACCACCCTAATGATGCCGGCTGTTTATTTTTAAATGTCTTCAAATTTTGTCATTCAGGTCTGTCGCGACGCGTTTCGAACCTTCCCACAGTGTTCTCATCAGGCGAATTCAATGACAAAATGACTCTGTCCCAGCTCGCTCCAGCATTTATGTGCCAGGAGGGCGGGGCTTCTCACCTCGCAACCAATAGCAACCGATAACCACCTTCAGCATTGTATGATGCTTCATGAATTGTTTCTTTCACACACTAATAAACTGTATTGTTGTTTTTTAATTTTTTACAGGTACTAGGCGAATAATGTCGATCAGCAGGCACTTGCAGCAGGTAAGTAGGCACCTTTGTGCATAATTCAGGTGAGTACAGGGAACTCGAGGTCCATAGGAACCCGGCACTGGCTTGGTTAGGTGAAGGAAAATCCAGAATCCGAATCCCGAAGGATTCGAAAACGGTTGTGCACGGTCCTGAGTCCCACCGGCCGCCAAGAGTCACAAGCACACCCCCAAATCACACACAACAGCCAACACTTCCCCACAGAAAGCCAACGCCAGTCTAAAATATTTTTTTAGGCTCTGTAAAAATCCCAAACCCGGGCTACAGCCACACGGGCTGTTTTTCTCAGGGGTGTGTGAAGAAAAACCGATGGTAGGTTAAGGTTTAGATGTGGTGAGGGGTATATTACTCTAAAAGTACACATCTCAACGTCTGTATGGACGGAGAAGAAAAATTGAATAAACATATATTGTGCTCAGACGCATCACCACCCTAATGATGCCGGCTGTTTATTTTTAAATGTCTTCAAATTTTGTCATTCAGGTCTGTCGCGACGCGTTTCGAACCTTCCCACAGTGTTCTCATCAGGCGAATTCAATGACAAAATGACTCTGTCCCAGCTCGCTCCAGCATTTATGTGCCAGGAGGGCGGGGCTTCTCACCTCGCAACCAATAGCAACCGATAACCACCTTCAGCATTGTATGATGCTTCATGAATTGTTTCTTTCACACACTAATAAACTGTATTGTTGTTTTTTAATTTTTTACAGGTACTAGGCGAATAATGTCGATCAGCAGGCACTTGCAGCAGGTAAGTAGGCACCTTTGTGCATAATTCAGGTGAGTACAGGGAACTCGAGGTCCATAGGAACCCGGCACTGGCTTGGTTAGGTGAAGGAAAATCCAGAATCCGAATCCCGAAGGATTCGAAAACGGTTGTGCACGGTCCTGAGTCCCACCGGCCGCCAAGAGTCACAAGCACACCCCCCAAATCACACACAACAGCCAACACTTCCCCACAGAAAGCCAACGCCAGTCTAAAATATTTTTTTAGGCTCTGTAAAAAATCCCAAACCCGGGCTACAGCCACACGGGCTGTTTTTCTCAGGGGTGTGTGAAGAAAATCCGATGGTAGGTTAAGGTTTAGATGTGGTGAGGGGTATATTACTCTAAAAGTACACATCTCAACGTCTGTATGGACGGAGAAGAAAAATTGAATAAACATATATTGTGCTCAGACGCATCACCACCCTAATGATGCCGGCTGTTTTATTTTTTAAATGTCTTCAAATTTTGTCATTCAGGTCTGTCGCGACGCGTTTCGAACCTTCCCACAGTGTTCTCATCAGGCGAATTCAATGACAAAATGACTCTGTCCCAGCTCGCTCCAGCATTTATGTGCCAGGAGGGCGGGGCTTCTCACCTCGCAACCAATAGCAACCGATAACCACCTTCAGCATTGTATGATGCTTCATGAATTGTTTCTTTCACACACTAATAAACTGTATTGTTGTTTTTTAATTTTTTACAGGTACTAGGCGAATAATGTCGATCAGCAGGCACTTGCAGCAGGTAAGTAGGCACCTTTGTGCATAATTCAGGTGAGTACAGGGAACTCGAGGTCCATAGGAACCCGGCACTGGCTTGGTTAGGTGAAGGAAAATCCAGAATCCGAATCCCGAAGGATTCGAAAACGGTTGTGCACGGTCCTGAGTCCCACCGGCCGCCAAGAGTCACAAGCACACCCCCAAATCACACACAACAGCCAACACTTCCCCACAGAAAGCCAACGCCAGTCTAAAATATTTTTTTAGGCTCTGTAAAAAATCCCAAACCCGGGCTACAGCCACACGGGCTGTTTTTCTCAGGGGTGTGTGAAGAAAAACCGATGGTAGGTTAAGGTTTAGATGTGGTGAGGGGTATATTACTCTAAAAGTACACATCTCAACGTCTGTATGGACGGAGAAGAAAAATTGAATAAACATATATTGTGCTCAGACGCATCACCACCCTAATGATGCCGGCTGTTTATTTTTAAATGTCTTCAAATTTTGTCATTCAGGTCTGTCGCGACGCGTTTCGAACCTTCCCACAGTGTTCTCATCAGGCGAATTCAATGACAAAATGACTCTGTCCCAGCTCGCTCCAGCATTTATGTGCCAGGAGGGCGGGGCTTCTCACCTCGCAACCAATAGCAACCGATAACCACCTTCAGCATTGTATGATGCTTCATGAATTGTTTCTTTCACACACTAATAAACTGTATTGTTGTTTTTTAATTTTTTACAGGTACTAGGCGAATAATGTCGATCAGCAGGCACTTGCAGCAGGTAAGTAGGCACCTTTGTGCATAATTCAGGTGAGTACAGGGAACTCGAGGTCCATAGGAACCCGGCACTGGCTTGGTTAGGTGAAGGAAAATCCAGAATCCGAATCCCGAAGGATTCGAAAACGGTTGTGCACGGTCCTGAGTCCCACCGGCCGCCAAGAGTCACAAGCACACCCCCAAATCACACACAACAGCCAACACTTCCCCACAGAAAGCCAACGCCAGTCTAAAATATTTTTTTAGGCTCTGTAAAAAATCCCAAACCCGGGCTACAGCCACACGGGCTGTTTTTCTCAGGGGTGTGTGAAGAAAAACCGATGGTAGGTTAAGGTTTAGATGTGGTGAGGGGTATATTACTCTAAAAGTACACATCTCAACGTCTGTATGGACGGAGAAGAAAAATTGAATAAACATATATTGTGCTCAGACGCATCACCACCCTAATGATGCCGGCTGTTTATTTTTAAATGTCTTCAAATTTTGTCATTCAGGTCTGTCGCGACGCGTTTCGAACCTTCCCACAGTGTTCTCATCAGGCGAATTCAATGACAAAATGACTCTGTCCCAGCTCGCTCCAGCATTTATGTGCCAGGAGGGCGGGGCTTCTCACCTCGCAACCAATAGCAACCGATAACCACCTTCAGCATTGTATGATGCTTCATGAATTGTTTCTTTCACACACTAATAAACTGTATTGTTGTTTTTTAATTTTTTACAGGTACTAGGCGAATAATGTCGATCAGCAGGCACTTGCAGCAGGTAAGTAGGCACCTTTGTGCATAATTCAGGTGAGTACAGGGAACTCGAGGTCCATAGGAACCCGGCACTGGCTTGGTTAGGTGAAGGAAAATCCAGAATCCGAATCCCGAAGGATTCGAAAACGGTTGTGCACGGTCCTGAGTCCCACCGGCCGCCAAGAGTCACAAGCACACCCCCAAATCACACACAACAGCCAACACTTCCCCACAGAAAGCCAACGCCAGTCTAAAATATTTTTTTAGGCTCTGTAAAAAATCCCAAACCCGGGCTACAGCCACACGGGCTGTTTTTCTCAGGGGTGTGTGAAGAAAAACCGATGGTAGGTTAAGGTTTAGATGTGGTGAGGGGTATATTACTCTAAAAGTACACATCTCAACGTCTGTATGGACGGAGAAGAAAAATTGAATAAACATATATTGTGCTCAGACGCATCACCACCCTAATGATGCCGGCTGTTTATTTTTAAATGTCTTCAAATTTTGTCATTCAGGTCTGTCGCGACGCGTTTCGAACCTTCCCACAGTGTTCTCATCAGGCGAATTCAATGACAAAATGACTCTGTCCCAGCTCGCTCCAGCATTTATGTGCCAGGAGGGCGGGGCTTCTCACCTCGCAACCAATAGCAACCGATAACCACCTTCAGCATTGTATGATGCTTCATGAATTGTTTCTTTCACACACTAATAAACTGTATTGTTGTTTTTTAATTTTTTACAGGTACTAGGCGAATAATGTCGATCAGCAGGCACTTGCAGCAGGTAAGTAGGCACCTTTGTGCATAATTCAGGTGAGTACAGGGAACTCGAGGTCCATAGGAACCCGGCACTGGCTTGGTTAGGTGAAGGAAAATCCAGAATCCGAATCCCGAAGGATTCGAAAACGGTTGTGCACGGTCCTGAGTCCCACCGGCCGCCAAGAGTCACAAGCACACCCCCAAATCACACACAACAGCCAACACTTCCCCACAGAAAGCCAACGCCAGTCTAAAATATTTTTTTAGGCTCTGTAAAAAATCCCAAACCCGGGCTACAGCCACACGGGCTGTTTTTCTCAGGGGTGTGTGAAGAAAAACCGATGGTAGGTTAAGGTTTAGATGTGGTGAGGGGTATATTACTCTAAAAGTACACATCTCAACGTCTGTATGGACGGAGAAGAAAAATTGAATAAACATATATTGTGCTCAGACGCATCACCACCCTAATGATGCCGGCTGTTTATTTTTAAATGTCTTCAAATTTTGTCATTCAGGTCTGTCGCGACGCGTTTCGAACCTTCCCACAGTGTTCTCATCAGGCGAATTCAATGACAAAATGACTCTGTCCCAGCTCGCTCCAGCATTTATGTGCCAGGAGGGCGGGGCTTCTCACCTCGCAACCAATAGCAACCGATAACCACCTTCAGCATTGTATGATGCTTCATGAATTGTTTCTTTCACACACTAATAAACTGTATTGTTGTTTTTTTAATTTTTTACAGGTACTAGGCGAATAATGTCGATCAGCAGGCACTTGCAGCAGGTAAGTAGGCACCTTTGTGCATAATTCAGGTGAGTACAGGGAACTCGAGGTCCATAGGAACCCGGCACTGGCTTGGTTAGGTGAAGGAAAATCCAGAATCCGAATCCCGAAGGATTCGAAAACGGTTGTGCACGGTCCTGAGTCCCACCGGCCGCCAAGAGTCACAAGCACACCCCCAAATCACACACAACAGCCAACACTTCCCCACAGAAAGCCAACGCCAGTCTAAAATATTTTTTTAGGCTCTGTAAAAAATCCCAAACCCGGGCTACAGCCACACGGGCTGTTTTTCTCAGGGGTGTGTGAAGAAAAACCGATGGTAGGTTAAGGTTTAGATGTGGTGAGGGGTATATTACTCTAAAAGTACACATCTCAACGTCTGTATGGACGGAGAAGAAAAATTGAATAAACATATATTGTGCTCAGACGCATCACCACCCTAATGATGCCGGCTGTTTATTTTTAAATGTCTTCAAATTTTGTCATTCAGGTCTGTCGCGACGCGTTTCGAACCTTCCCACAGTGTTCTCATCAGGCGAATTCAATGACAAAATGACTCTGTCCCAGCTCGCTCCAGCATTTATGTGCCAGGAGGGCGGGGCTTCTCACCTCGCAACCAATAGCAACCGATAACCACCTTCAGCATTGTATGATGCTTCATGAATTGTTTCTTTCACACACTAATAAACTGTATTGTTGTTTTTTAATTTTTTACAGGTACTAGGCGAATAATGTCGATCAGCAGGCACTTGCAGCAGGTAAGTAGGCACCTTTGTGCATAATTCAGGTGAGTACAGGGAACTCGAGGTCCATAGGAACCCGGCACTGGCTTGGTTAGGTGAAGGAAAATCCAGAATCCGAATCCCGAAGGATTCGAAAACGGTTGTGCACGGTCCTGAGTCCCACCGGCCGCCAAGAGTCACAAGCACACCCCCAAATCACACACAACAGCCAACACTTCCCCACAGAAAGCCAACGCCAGTCTAAAATATTTTTTTAGGCTCTGTAAAAAATCCCAAACCCGGGCTACAGCCACACGGGCTGTTTTTCTCAGGGGTGTGTGAAGAAAAACCGATGGTAGGTTAAGGTTTAGATGTGGTGAGGGGTATATTACTCTAAAAGTACACATCTCAACGTCTGTATGGACGGAGAAGAAAAATTGAATAAACATATATTGTGCTCAGACGCATCACCACCCTAATGATGCCGGCTGTTTATTTTTAAATGTCTTCAAATTTTGTCATTCAGGTCTGTCGCGACGCGTTTCGAACCTTCCCACAGTGTTCTCATCAGGCGAATTCAATGACAAAATGACTCTGTCCCAGCTCGCTCCAGCATTTATGTGCCAGGAGGGCGGGGCTTCTCACCTCGCAACCAATAGCAACCGATAACCACCTTCAGCATTGTATGATGCTTCATGAATTGTTTCTTTCACACACTAATAAACTGTATTGTTGTTTTTTAATTTTTTACAGGTACTAGGCGAATAATGTCGATCAGCAGGCACTTGCAGCAGGTAAGTAGGCACCTTTGTGCATAATTCAGGTGAGTACAGGGAACTCGAGGTCCATAGGAACCCGGCACTGGCTTGGTTAGGTGAAGGAAAATCCAGAATCCGAATCCCGAAGGATTCGAAAACGGTTGTGCACGGTTAGGGTTAGGGTTAGGGTTAGGGTTAGGTTAGGGTTAGGGTTAGAGTTAGAGTTAGGTTAGGTTAGGGTTAGGTTAGGGGAATGAAACGTCCAAGGTCCAGACCTGAGGTCTGAACCTGGTTGTGCACGGTCCATCCGTCCACTGACCACTAAAGACCGATCCAAGCCAGACCGAGTCCATGAGTCAATGCAAAAAAATCCAAAATGGGGCTAAAATATTTGTGGTTATTTCCACTAGGTTTGCACAACAAAATGGGTGTTAAGGTTAGGTGTTGTGTGGTGCAGTACATCTTTGAAAAAACTCGACATCTGTATGGATGGAGGAAATCGTTCTAAACCCCCAGGAGAGTAATCAGTAATTTAACTATACACAACTCAACATCGTTTTGGATGGAGGAATACGTTTCTGTGACTTCAAGAGATCTCAACATCGTCTGGATGGAGAAAACAATTTTTGGAACCTTCTAGAAAATTTCTGTGGCTCTCTACATCATACACCACACTGATGGAGGCCTTAAAGTGGACTGTTCAAGCCTTATCGCGACGTTTCGGAATTTATTTTCCTTCTTCAGGCTAGCTCGAACACAAAATGAAAGGTTCCAGTCACTCAGTCTTATTTATACTGTTTCTGAGGGGGCGTGTCTGCACACACACACACGTTCTAACACTAAATATCGGCACTTTTTGGTGCGTCATGATCCATTTTGGTGTGGTTTACCATTTTGTTGTACTGATATTTCACATCAACTCACTAAAACAAGGCCCGACAAGGACCAGCCCAAAGCTCAGAGACGAAGGCACTGGCTGGTTAGGGGAATGAAACGTCCAAGGTCCAGACCTGAGGTCTGAACCTGGTTGTGCACGGTCCATCCGTCCACTGACCACTAAAGACCGATCCAAGCCAGACCGAGTCCATGAGTCAATGCAAAAAAATCCAAAATGGGGCTAAAATATTTGTGGTTATTTCCACTAGGTTTGCACAACAAAATGGGTGTTAAGGTTAGGTGTTGTGTGGTGCAGTACATCTTTGAAAAAACTCGACATCTGTATGGATGGAGGAAATCGTTCTAAACCCCCAGGAGAGTAATCAGTAATTTAACTATACACAACTCAACATCGTTTTGGATGGAGGAATACGTTTCTGTGACTTCAAGAGATCTCAACATCGTCTGGATGGAGAAAACAATTTTTGGAACCTTCTAGAAAATTTCTGTGGCTCTCTACATCATACACCACACTGATGGAGGCCTTAAAGTGGACTGTTCAAGCCTTATCGCGACGTTTCGGAATTTATTTTCCTTCTTCAGGCTAGCTCGAACACAAAATGAAAGGTTCCAGTCACTCAGTCTTATTTATACTGTTTCTGAGGGGGCGTGTCTGCACACACACACACGTTCTAACACTAAATATCGGCACTTTTTGGTGCGTCATGATCCATTTTGGTGTGGTTTACCATTTTGTTGTACTGATATTTCACATCAACTCACTAAAACAAGGCCCGACAAGGACCAGCCCAAAGCTCAGAGACGAAGGCACTGGCTGGTTAGGGGAATGAAACGTCCAAGGTCCAGACCTGAGGTCTGAACCTGGTTGTGCACGGTCCATCCGTCCACTGACCACTAAAGACCGATCCAAGCCAGACCGAGTCCATGAGTCAATGCAAAAAAATCCAAAATGGGGCTAAAATATTTGTGGTTATTTCCACTAGGTTTGCACAACAAAATGGGTGTTAAGGTTAGGTGTTGTGTGGTGCAGTACATCTTTGAAAAAACTCGACATCTGTATGGATGGAGGAAATCGTTCTAAACCCCCAGGAGAGTAATCAGTAATTTAACTATACACAACTCAACATCGTTTTGGATGGAGGAATACGTTTCTGTGACTTCAAGAGATCTCAACATCGTCTGGATGGAGAAAACAATTTTTGGAACCTTCTAGAAAATTTCTGTGGCTCTCTACATCATACACCACACTGATGGAGGCCTTAAAGTGGACTGTTCAAGCCTTATCGCGACGTTTCGGAATTTATTTTCCTTCTTCAGGCTAGCTCGAACACAAAATGAAAGGTTCCAGTCACTCAGTCTTATTTATACTGTTTCTGAGGGGGCGTGTCTGCACACACACACACGTTCTAACACTAAATATCGGCACTTTTTGGTGCGTCATGATCCATTTTGGTGTGGTTTACCATTTTGTTGTACTGATATTTCACATCAACTCACTAAAACAAGGCCCGACAAGGACCAGCCCAAAGCTCAGAGACGAAGGCACTGGCTGGTTAGGGGAATGAAACGTCCAAGGTCCAGACCTGAGGTCTGAACCTGGTTGTGCACGGTCCATCCGTCCACTGACCACTAAAGACCGATCCAAGCCAGACCGAGTCCATGAGTCAATGCAAAAAAATCCAAAATGGGGCTAAAATATTTGTGGTTATTTCCACTAGGTTTGCACAACAAAATGGGTGTTAAGGTTAGGTGTTGTGTGGTGCAGTACATCTTTGAAAAAACTCGACATCTGTATGGATGGAGGAAATCGTTCTAAACCCCCAGGAGAGTAATCAGTAATTTAACTATACACAACTCAACATCGTTTTGGATGGAGGAATACGTTTCTGTGACTTCAAGAGATCTCAACATCGTCTGGATGGAGAAAACAATTTTTGGAACCTTCTAGAAAATTTCTGTGGCTCTCTACATCATACACCACACTGATGGAGGCCTTAAAGTGGACTGTTCAAGCCTTATCGCGACGTTTCGGAATTTATTTTCCTTCTTCAGGCTAGCTCGAACACAAAATGAAAGGTTCCAGTCACTCAGTCTTATTTATACTGTTTCTGAGGGGGCGTGTCTGCACACACACACACGTTCTAACACTAAATATCGGCACTTTTTGGTGCGTCATGATCCATTTTGGTGTGGTTTACCATTTTGTTGTACTGATATTTCACATCAACTCACTAAAACAAGGCCCGACAAGGACCAGCCCAAAGCTCAGAGACGAAGGCACTGGCTGGTTAGGGGAATGAAACGTCCAAGGTCCAGACCTGAGGTCTGAACCTGGTTGTGCACGGTCCATCCGTCCACTGACCACTAAAGACCGATCCAAGCCAGACCGAGTCCATGAGTCAATGCAAAAAAATCCAAAATGGGGCTAAAATATTTGTGGTTATTTCCACTAGGTTTGCACAACAAAATGGGTGTTAAGGTTAGGTGTTGTGTGGTGCAGTACATCTTTGAAAAAACTCGACATCTGTATGGATGGAGGAAATCGTTCTAAACCCCCAGGAGAGTAATCAGTAATTTAACTATACACAACTCAACATCGTTTTGGATGGAGGAATACGTTTCTGTGACTTCAAGAGATCTCAACATCGTCTGGATGGAGAAAACAATTTTTGGAACCTTCTAGAAAATTTCTGTGGCTCTCTACATCATACACCACACTGATGGAGGCCTTAAAGTGGACTGTTCAAGCCTTATCGCGACGTTTCGGAATTTATTTTCCTTCTTCAGGCTAGCTCGAACACAAAATGAAAGGTTCCAGTCACTCAGTCTTATTTATACTGTTTCTGAGGGGGCGTGTCTGCACACACACACACGTTCTAACACTAAATATCGGCACTTTTTGGTGCGTCATGATCCATTTTGGTGTGGTTTACCATTTTGTTGTACTGATATTTCACATCAACTCACTAAAACAAGGCCCGACAAGGACCAGCCCAAAGCTCAGAGACGAAGGCACTGGCTGGTTAGGGGAATGAAACGTCCAAGGTCCAGACCTGAGGTCTGAACCTGGTTGTGCACGGTCCATCCGTCCACTGACCACTAAAGACCGATCCAAGCCAGACCGAGTCCATGAGTCAATGCAAAAAAATCCAAAATGGGGCTAAAATATTTGTGGTTATTTCCACTAGGTTTGCACAACAAAATGGGTGTTAAGGTTAGGTGTTGTGTGGTGCAGTACATCTTTGAAAAAACTCGACATCTGTATGGATGGAGGAAATCGTTCTAAACCCCCAGGAGAGTAATCAGTAATTTAACTATACACAACTCAACATCGTTTTGGATGGAGGAATACGTTTCTGTGACTTCAAGAGATCTCAACATCGTCTGGATGGAGAAAACAATTTTTGGAACCTTCTAGAAAATTTCTGTGGCTCTCTACATCATACACCACACTGATGGAGGCCTTAAAGTGGACTGTTCAAGCCTTATCGCGACGTTTCGGAATTTATTTTCCTTCTTCAGGCTAGCTCGAACACAAAATGAAAGGTTCCAGTCACTCAGTCTTATTTATACTGTTTCTGAGGGGGCGTGTCTGCACACACACACACGTTCTAACACTAAATATCGGCACTTTTTGGTGCGTCATGATCCATTTTGGTGTGGTTTACCATTTTGTTGTACTGATATTTCACATCAACTCACTAAAACAAGGCCCGACAAGGACCAGCCCAAAGCTCAGAGACGAAGGCACTGGCTGGTTAGGGGAATGAAACGTCCAAGGTCCAGACCTGAGGTCTGAACCTGGTTGTGCACGGTCCATCCGTCCACTGACCACTAAAGACCGATCCAAGCCAGACCGAGTCCATGAGTCAATGCAAAAAAATCCAAAATGGGGCTAAAATATTTGTGGTTATTTCCACTAGGTTTGCACAACAAAATGGGTGTTAAGGTTAGGTGTTGTGTGGTGCAGTACATCTTTGAAAAAACTCGACATCTGTATGGATGGAGGAAATCGTTCTAAACCCCCAGGAGAGTAATCAGTAATTTAACTATACACAACTCAACATCGTTTTGGATGGAGGAATACGTTTCTGTGACTTCAAGAGATCTCAACATCGTCTGGATGGAGAAAACAATTTTTGGAACCTTCTAGAAAATTTCTGTGGCTCTCTACATCATACACCACACTGATGGAGGCCTTAAAGTGGACTGTTCAAGCCTTATCGCGACGTTTCGGAATTTATTTTCCTTCTTCAGGCTAGCTCGAACACAAAATGAAAGGTTCCAGTCACTCAGTCTTATTTATACTGTTTCTGAGGGGGCGTGTCTGCACACACACACACGTTCTAACACTAAATATCGGCACTTTTTGGTGCGTCATGATCCATTTTGGTGTGGTTTACCATTTTGTTGTACTGATATTTCACATCAACTCACTAAAACAAGGCCCGACAAGGACCAGCCCAAAGCTCAGAGACGAAGGCACTGGCTGGTTAGGGGAATGAAACGTCCAAGGTCCAGACCTGAGGTCTGAACCTGGTTGTGCACGGTCCATCCGTCCACTGACCACTAAAGACCGATCCAAGCCAGACCGAGTCCATGAGTCAATGCAAAAAAATCCAAAATGGGGCTAAAATATTTGTGGTTATTTCCACTAGGTTTGCACAACAAAATGGGTGTTAAGGTTAGGTGTTGTGTGGTGCAGTACATCTTTGAAAAAACTCGACATCTGTATGGATGGAGGAAATCGTTCTAAACCCCCAGGAGAGTAATCAGTAATTTAACTATACACAACTCAACATCGTTTTGGATGGAGGAATACGTTTCTGTGACTTCAAGAGATCTCAACATCGTCTGGATGGAGAAAACAATTTTTGGAACCTTCTAGAAAATTTCTGTGGCTCTCTACATCATACACCACACTGATGGAGGCCTTAAAGTGGACTGTTCAAGCCTTATCGCGACGTTTCGGAATTTATTTTCCTTCTTCAGGCTAGCTCGAACACAAAATGAAAGGTTCCAGTCACTCAGTCTTATTTATACTGTTTCTGAGGGGGCGTGTCTGCACACACACACACGTTCTAACACTAAATATCGGCACTTTTTGGTGCGTCATGATCCATTTTGGTGTGGTTTACCATTTTGTTGTACTGATATTTCACATCAACTCACTAAAACAAGGCCCGACAAGGACCAGCCCAAAGCTCAGAGACGAAGGCACTGGCTGGTTAGGGGAATGAAACGTCCAAGGTCCAGACCTGAGGTCTGAACCTGGTTGTGCACGGTCCATCCGTCCACTGACCACTAAAGACCGATCCAAGCCAGACCGAGTCCATGAGTCAATGCAAAAAAATCCAAAATGGGGCTAAAATATTTGTGGTTATTTCCACTAGGTTTGCACAACAAAATGGGTGTTAAGGTTAGGTGTTGTGTGGTGCAGTACATCTTTGAAAAAACTCGACATCTGTATGGATGGAGGAAATCGTTCTAAACCCCCAGGAGAGTAATCAGTAATTTAACTATACACAACTCAACATCGTTTTGGATGGAGGAATACGTTTCTGTGACTTCAAGAGATCTCAACATCGTCTGGATGGAGAAAACAATTTTTGGAACCTTCTAGAAAATTTCTGTGGCTCTCTACATCATACACCACACTGATGGAGGCCTTAAAGTGGACTGTTCAAGCCTTATCGCGACGTTTCGGAATTTATTTTCCTTCTTCAGGCTAGCTCGAACACAAAATGAAAGGTTCCAGTCACTCAGTCTTATTTATACTGTTTCTGAGGGGGCGTGTCTGCACACACACACACGTTCTAACACTAAATATCGGCACTTTTTGGTGCGTCATGATCCATTTTGGTGTGGTTTACCATTTTGTTGTACTGATATTTCACATCAACTCACTAAAACAAGGCCCGACAAGGACCAGCCCAAAGCTCAGAGACGAAGGCACTGGCTGGTTAGGGGAATGAAACGTCCAAGGTCCAGACCTGAGGTCTGAACCTGGTTGTGCACGGTCCATCCGTCCACTGACCACTAAAGACCGATCCAAGCCAGACCGAGTCCATGAGTCAATGCAAAAAAATCCAAAATGGGGCTAAAATATTTGTGGTTATTTCCACTAGGTTTGCACAACAAAATGGGTGTTAAGGTTAGGTGTTGTGTGGTGCAGTACATCTTTGAAAAAACTCGACATCTGTATGGATGGAGGAAATCGTTCTAAACCCCCAGGAGAGTAATCAGTAATTTAACTATACACAACTCAACATCGTTTTGGATGGAGGAATACGTTTCTGTGACTTCAAGAGATCTCAACATCGTCTGGATGGAGAAAACAATTTTTGGAACCTTCTAGAAAATTTCTGTGGCTCTCTACATCATACACCACACTGATGGAGGCCTTAAAGTGGACTGTTCAAGCCTTATCGCGACGTTTCGGAATTTATTTTCCTTCTTCAGGCTAGCTCGAACACAAAATGAAAGGTTCCAGTCACTCAGTCTTATTTATACTGTTTCTGAGGGGGCGTGTCTGCACACACACACACGTTCTAACACTAAATATCGGCACTTTTTGGTGCGTCATGATCCATTTTGGTGTGGTTTACCATTTTGTTGTACTGATATTTCACATCAACTCACTAAAACAAGGCCCGACAAGGACCAGCCCAAAGCTCAGAGACGAAGGCACTGGCTGGTTAGGGGAATGAAACGTCCAAGGTCCAGACCTGAGGTCTGAACCTGGTTGTGCACGGTCCATCCGTCCACTGACCACTAAAGACCGATCCAAGCCAGACCGAGTCCATGAGTCAATGCAAAAAAATCCAAAATGGGGCTAAAATATTTGTGGTTATTTCCACTAGGTTTGCACAACAAAATGGGTGTTAAGGTTAGGTGTTGTGTGGTGCAGTACATCTTTGAAAAAACTCGACATCTGTATGGATGGAGGAAATCGTTCTAAACCCCCAGGAGAGTAATCAGTAATTTAACTATACACAACTCAACATCGTTTTGGATGGAGGAATACGTTTCTGTGACTTCAAGAGATCTCAACATCGTCTGGATGGAGAAAACAATTTTTGGAACCTTCTAGAAAATTTCTGTGGCTCTCTACATCATACACCACACTGATGGAGGCCTTAAAGTGGACTGTTCAAGCCTTATCGCGACGTTTCGGAATTTATTTTCCTTCTTCAGGCTAGCTCGAACACAAAATGAAAGGTTCCAGTCACTCAGTCTTATTTATACTGTTTCTGAGGGGGCGTGTCTGCACACACACACACGTTCTAACACTAAATATCGGCACTTTTTGGTGCGTCATGATCCATTTTGGTGTGGTTTACCATTTTGTTGTACTGATATTTCACATCAACTCACTAAAACAAGGCCCGACAAGGACCAGCCCAAAGCTCAGAGACGAAGGCACTGGCTGGTTAGGGGAATGAAACGTCCAAGGTCCAGACCTGAGGTCTGAACCTGGTTGTGCACGGTCCATCCGTCCACTGACCACTAAAGACCGATCCAAGCCAGACCGAGTCCATGAGTCAATGCAAAAAAATCCAAAATGGGGCTAAAATATTTGTGGTTATTTCCACTAGGTTTGCACAACAAAATGGGTGTTAAGGTTAGGTGTTGTGTGGTGCAGTACATCTTTGAAAAAACTCGACATCTGTATGGATGGAGGAAATCGTTCTAAACCCCCAGGAGAGTAATCAGTAATTTAACTATACACAACTCAACATCGTTTTGGATGGAGGAATACGTTTCTGTGACTTCAAGAGATCTCAACATCGTCTGGATGGAGAAAACAATTTTTGGAACCTTCTAGAAAATTTCTGTGGCTCTCTACATCATACACCACACTGATGGAGGCCTTAAAGTGGACTGTTCAAGCCTTATCGCGACGTTTCGGAATTTATTTTCCTTCTTCAGGCTAGCTCGAACACAAAATGAAAGGTTCCAGTCACTCAGTCTTATTTATACTGTTTCTGAGGGGGCGTGTCTGCACACACACACACGTTCTAACACTAAATATCGGCACTTTTTGGTGCGTCATGATCCATTTTGGTGTGGTTTACCATTTTGTTGTACTGATATTTCACATCAACTCACTAAAACAAGGCCCGACAAGGACCAGCCCAAAGCTCAGAGACGAAGGCACTGGCTGGTTAGGGGAATGAAACGTCCAAGGTCCAGACCTGAGGTCTGAACCTGGTTGTGCACGGTCCATCCGTCCACTGACCACTAAAGACCGATCCAAGCCAGACCGAGTCCATGAGTCAATGCAAAAAAATCCAAAATGGGGCTAAAATATTTGTGGTTATTTCCACTAGGTTTGCACAACAAAATGGGTGTTAAGGTTAGGTGTTGTGTGGTGCAGTACATCTTTGAAAAAACTCGACATCTGTATGGATGGAGGAAATCGTTCTAAACCCCCAGGAGAGTAATCAGTAATTTAACTATACACAACTCAACATCGTTTTGGATGGAGGAATACGTTTCTGTGACTTCAAGAGATCTCAACATCGTCTGGATGGAGAAAACAATTTTTGGAACCTTCTAGAAAATTTCTGTGGCTCTCTACATCATACACCACACTGATGGAGGCCTTAAAGTGGACTGTTCAAGCCTTATCGCGACGTTTCGGAATTTATTTTCCTTCTTCAGGCTAGCTCGAACACAAAATGAAAGGTTCCAGTCACTCAGTCTTATTTATACTGTTTCTGAGGGGGCGTGTCTGCACACACACACACGTTCTAACACTAAATATCGGCACTTTTTGGTGCGTCATGATCCATTTTGGTGTGGTTTACCATTTTGTTGTACTGATATTTCACATCAACTCACTAAAACAAGGCCCGACAAGGACCAGCCCAAAGCTCAGAGACGAAGGCACTGGCTGGTTAGGGGAATGAAACGTCCAAGGTCCAGACCTGAGGTCTGAACCTGGTTGTGCACGGTCCATCCGTCCACTGACCACTAAAGACCGATCCAAGCCAGACCGAGTCCATGAGTCAATGCAAAAAAATCCAAAATGGGGCTAAAATATTTGTGGTTATTTCCACTAGGTTTGCACAACAAAATGGGTGTTAAGGTTAGGTGTTGTGTGGTGCAGTACATCTTTGAAAAAACTCGACATCTGTATGGATGGAGGAAATCGTTCTAAACCCCAGGAGAGTAATCAGTAATTTAACTATACACAACTCAACATCGTTTTGGATGGAGGAATACGTTTCTGTGACTTCAAGAGATCTCAACATCGTCTGGATGGAGAAAACAATTTTTGGAACCTTCTAGAAAATTTCTGTGGCTCTCTACATCATACACCACACTGATGGAGGCCTTAAAGTGGACTGTTCAAGCCTTATCGCGACGTTTCGGAATTTATTTTCCTTCTTCAGGCTAGCTCGAACACAAAATGAAAGGTTCCAGTCACTCAGTCTTATTTATACTGTTTCTGAGGGGGCGTGTCTGCACACACACACACGTTCTAACACTAAATATCGGCACTTTTTGGTGCGTCATGATCCATTTTGGTGTGGTTTACCATTTTGTTGTACTGATATTTCACATCAACTCACTAAAACAAGGCCCGACAAGGACCAGCCCAAAGCTCAGAGACGAAGGCACTGGCTGGTTAGGGGAATGAAACGTCCAAGGTCCAGACCTGAGGTCTGAACCTGGTTGTGCACGGTCCATCCGTCCACTGACCACTAAAGACCGATCCAAGCCAGACCGAGTCCATGAGTCAATGCAAAAAAATCCAAAATGGGGCTAAAATATTTGTGGTTATTTCCACTAGGTTTGCACAACAAAATGGGTGTTAAGGTTAGGTGTTGTGTGGTGCAGTACATCTTTGAAAAAACTCGACATCTGTATGGATGGAGGAAATCGTTCTAAACCCCCAGGAGAGTAATCAGTAATTTAACTATACACAACTCAACATCGTTTTGGATGGAGGAATACGTTTCTGTGACTTCAAGAGATCTCAACATCGTCTGGATGGAGAAAACAATTTTTGGAACCTTCTAGAAAATTTCTGTGGCTCTCTACATCATACACCACACTGATGGAGGCCTTAAAGTGGACTGTTCAAGCCTTATCGCGACGTTTCGGAATTTATTTTCCTTCTTCAGGCTAGCTCGAACACAAAATGAAAGGTTCCAGTCACTCAGTCTTATTTATACTGTTTCTGAGGGGGCGTGTCTGCACACACACACACGTTCTAACACTAAATATCGGCACTTTTTGGTGCGTCATGATCCATTTTGGTGTGGTTTACCATTTTGTTGTACTGATATTTCACATCAACTCACTAAAACAAGGCCCGACAAGGACCAGCCCAAAGCTCAGAGACGAAGGCACTGGCTGGTTAGGGGAATGAAACGTCCAAGGTCCAGACCTGAGGTCTGAACCTGGTTGTGCACGGTCCATCCGTCCACTGACCACTAAAGACCGATCCAAGCCAGACCGAGTCCATGAGTCAATGCAAAAAAATCCAAAATGGGGCTAAAATATTTGTGGTTATTTCCACTAGGTTTGCACAACAAAATGGGTGTTAAGGTTAGGTGTTGTGTGGTGCAGTACATCTTTGAAAAAACTCGACATCTGTATGGATGGAGGAAATCGTTCTAAACCCCCAGGAGAGTAATCAGTAATTTAACTATACACAACTCAACATCGTTTTGGATGGAGGAATACGTTTCTGTGACTTCAAGAGATCTCAACATCGTCTGGATGGAGAAAACAATTTTTGGAACCTTCTAGAAAATTTCTGTGGCTCTCTACATCATACACCACACTGATGGAGGCCTTAAAGTGGACTGTTCAAGCCTTATCGCGACGTTTCGGAATTTATTTTCCTTCTTCAGGCTAGCTCGAACACAAAATGAAAGGTTCCAGTCACTCAGTCTTATTTATACTGTTTCTGAGGGGGCGTGTCTGCACACACACACACGTTCTAACACTAAATATCGGCACTTTTTGGTGCGTCATGATCCATTTTGGTGTGGTTTACCATTTTGTTGTACTGATATTTCACATCAACTCACTAAAACAAGGCCCGACAAGGACCAGCCCAAAGCTCAGAGACGAAGGCACTGGCTGGTTAGGGGAATGAAACGTCCAAGGTCCAGACCTGAGGTCTGAACCTGGTTGTGCACGGTCCATCCGTCCACTGACCACTAAAGACCGATCCAAGCCAGACCGAGTCCATGAGTCAATGCAAAAAAATCCAAAATGGGGCTAAAATATTTGTGGTTATTTCCACTAGGTTTGCACAACAAAATGGGTGTTAAGGTTAGGTGTTGTGTGGTGCAGTACATCTTTGAAAAAACTCGACATCTGTATGGATGGAGGAAATCGTTCTAAACCCCCAGGAGAGTAATCAGTAATTTAACTATACACAACTCAACATCGTTTTGGATGGAGGAATACGTTTCTGTGACTTCAAGAGATCTCAACATCGTCTGGATGGAGAAAACAATTTTTGGAACCTTCTAGAAAATTTCTGTGGCTCTCTACATCATACACCACACTGATGGAGGCCTTAAAGTGGACTGTTCAAGCCTTATCGCGACGTTTCGGAATTTATTTTCCTTCTTCAGGCTAGCTCGAACACAAAATGAAAGGTTCCAGTCACTCAGTCTTATTTATACTGTTTCTGAGGGGGCGTGTCTGCACACACACACACGTTCTAACACTAAATATCGGCACTTTTTGGTGCGTCATGATCCATTTTGGTGTGGTTTACCATTTTGTTGTACTGATATTTCACATCAACTCACTAAAACAAGGCCCGACAAGGACCAGCCCAAAGCTCAGAGACGAAGGCACTGGCTGGTTAGGGGAATGAAACGTCCAAGGTCCAGACCTGAGGTCTGAACCTGGTTGTGCACGGTCCATCCGTCCACTGACCACTAAAGACCGATCCAAGCCAGACCGAGTCCATGAGTCAATGCAAAAAAATCCAAAATGGGGCTAAAATATTTGTGGTTATTTCCACTAGGTTTGCACAACAAAATGGGTGTTAAGGTTAGGTGTTGTGTGGTGCAGTACATCTTTGAAAAAACTCGACATCTGTATGGATGGAGGAAATCGTTCTAAACCCCCAGGAGAGTAATCAGTAATTTAACTATACACAACTCAACATCGTTTTGGATGGAGGAATACGTTTCTGTGACTTCAAGAGATCTCAACATCGTCTGGATGGAGAAAACAATTTTTGGAACCTTCTAGAAAATTTCTGTGGCTCTCTACATCATACACCACACTGATGGAGGCCTTAAAGTGGACTGTTCAAGCCTTATCGCGACGTTTCGGAATTTATTTTCCTTCTTCAGGCTAGCTCGAACACAAAATGAAAGGTTCCAGTCACTCAGTCTTATTTATACTGTTTCTGAGGGGGCGTGTCTGCACACACACACACGTTCTAACACTAAATATCGGCACTTTTTGGTGCGTCATGATCCATTTTGGTGTGGTTTACCATTTTGTTGTACTGATATTTCACATCAACTCACTAAAACAAGGCCCGACAAGGACCAGCCCAAAGCTCAGAGACGAAGGCACTGGCTGGTTAGGGGAATGAAACGTCCAAGGTCCAGACCTGAGGTCTGAACCTGGTTGTGCACGGTCCATCCGTCCACTGACCACTAAAGACCGATCCAAGCCAGACCGAGTCCATGAGTCAATGCAAAAAAATCCAAAATGGGGCTAAAATATTTGTGGTTATTTCCACTAGGTTTGCACAACAAAATGGGTGTTAAGGTTAGGTGTTGTGTGGTGCAGTACATCTTTGAAAAAACTCGACATCTGTATGGATGGAGGAAATCGTTCTAAACCCCCAGGAGAGTAATCAGTAATTTAACTATACACAACTCAACATCGTTTTGGATGGAGGAATACGTTTCTGTGACTTCAAGAGATCTCAACATCGTCTGGATGGAGAAAACAATTTTTGGAACCTTCTAGAAAATTTCTGTGGCTCTCTACATCATACACCACACTGATGGAGGCCTTAAAGTGGACTGTTCAAGCCTTATCGCGACGTTTCGGAATTTATTTTCCTTCTTCAGGCTAGCTCGAACACAAAATGAAAGGTTCCAGTCACTCAGTCTTATTTATACTGTTTCTGAGGGGGCGTGTCTGCACACACACACACGTTCTAACACTAAATATCGGCACTTTTTGGTGCGTCATGATCCATTTTGGTGTGGTTTACCATTTTGTTGTACTGATATTTCACATCAACTCACTAAAACAAGGCCCGACAAGGACCAGCCCAAAGCTCAGAGACGAAGGCACTGGCTGGTTAGGGGAATGAAACGTCCAAGGTCCAGACCTGAGGTCTGAACCTGGTTGTGCACGGTCCATCCGTCCACTGACCACTAAAGACCGATCCAAGCCAGACCGAGTCCATGAGTCAATGCAAAAAAATCCAAAATGGGGCTAAAATATTTGTGGTTATTTCCACTAGGTTTGCACAACAAAATGGGTGTTAAGGTTAGGTGTTGTGTGGTGCAGTACATCTTTGAAAAAACTCGACATCTGTATGGATGGAGGAAATCGTTCTAAACCCCCAGGAGAGTAATCAGTAATTTAACTATACACAACTCAACATCGTTTTGGATGGAGGAATACGTTTCTGTGACTTCAAGAGATCTCAACATCGTCTGGATGGAGAAAACAATTTTTGGAACCTTCTAGAAAATTTCTGTGGCTCTCTACATCATACACCACACTGATGGAGGCCTTAAAGTGGACTGTTCAAGCCTTATCGCGACGTTTCGGAATTTATTTTCCTTCTTCAGGCTAGCTCGAACACAAAATGAAAGGTTCCAGTCACTCAGTCTTATTTATACTGTTTCTGAGGGGGCGTGTCTGCACACACACACACGTTCTAACACTAAATATCGGCACTTTTTGGTGCGTCATGATCCATTTTGGTGTGGTTTACCATTTTGTTGTACTGATATTTCACATCAACTCACTAAAACAAGGCCCGACAAGGACCAGCCCAAAGCTCAGAGACGAAGGCACTGGCTGGTTAGGGGAATGAAACGTCCAAGGTCCAGACCTGAGGTCTGAACCTGGTTGTGCACGGTCCATCCGTCCACTGACCACTAAAGACCGATCCAAGCCAGACCGAGTCCATGAGTCAATGCAAAAAAATCCAAAATGGGGCTAAAATATTTGTGGTTATTTCCACTAGGTTTGCACAACAAAATGGGTGTTAAGGTTAGGTGTTGTGTGGTGCAGTACATCTTTGAAAAAACTCGACATCTGTATGGATGGAGGAAATCGTTCTAAACCCCAGGAGAGTAATCAGTAATTTAACTATACACAACTCAACATCGTTTTGGATGGAGGAATACGTTTCTGTGACTTCAAGAGATCTCAACATCGTCTGGATGGAGAAAACAATTTTTGGAACCTTCTAGAAAATTTCTGTGGCTCTCTACATCATACACCACACTGATGGAGGCCTTAAAGTGGACTGTTCAAGCCTTATCGCGACGTTTCGGAATTTATTTTCCTTCTTCAGGCTAGCTCGAACACAAAATGAAAGGTTCCAGTCACTCAGTCTTATTTATACTGTTTCTGAGGGGGCGTGTCTGCACACACACACACGTTCTAACACTAAATATCGGCACTTTTTGGTGCGTCATGATCCATTTTGGTGTGGTTTACCATTTTGTTGTACTGATATTTCACATCAACTCACTAAAACAAGGCCCGACAAGGACCAGCCCAAAGCTCAGAGACGAAGGCACTGGCTGGTTAGGGGAATGAAACGTCCAAGGTCCAGACCTGAGGTCTGAACCTGGTTGTGCACGGTCCATCCGTCCACTGACCACTAAAGACCGATCCAAGCCAGACCGAGTCCATGAGTCAATGCAAAAAAATCCAAAATGGGGCTAAAATATTTGTGGTTATTTCCACTAGGTTTGCACAACAAAATGGGTGTTAAGGTTAGGTGTTGTGTGGTGCAGTACATCTTTGAAAAAACTCGACATCTGTATGGATGGAGGAAATCGTTCTAAACCCCCAGGAGAGTAATCAGTAATTTAACTATACACAACTCAACATCGTTTTGGATGGAGGAATACGTTTCTGTGACTTCAAGAGATCTCAACATCGTCTGGATGGAGAAAACAATTTTTGGAACCTTCTAGAAAATTTCTGTGGCTCTCTACATCATACACCACACTGATGGAGGCCTTAAAGTGGACTGTTCAAGCCTTATCGCGACGTTTCGGAATTTATTTTCCTTCTTCAGGCTAGCTCGAACACAAAATGAAAGGTTCCAGTCACTCAGTCTTATTTATACTGTTTCTGAGGGGGCGTGTCTGCACACACACACACGTTCTAACACTAAATATCGGCACTTTTTGGTGCGTCATGATCCATTTTGGTGTGGTTTACCATTTTGTTGTACTGATATTTCACATCAACTCACTAAAACAAGGCCCGACAAGGACCAGCCCAAAGCTCAGAGACGAAGGCACTGGCTGGTTAGGGGAATGAAACGTCCAAGGTCCAGACCTGAGGTCTGAACCTGGTTGTGCACGGTCCATCCGTCCACTGACCACTAAAGACCGATCCAAGCCAGACCGAGTCCATGAGTCAATGCAAAAAAATCCAAAATGGGGCTAAAATATTTGTGGTTATTTCCACTAGGTTTGCACAACAAAATGGGTGTTAAGGTTAGGTGTTGTGTGGTGCAGTACATCTTTGAAAAAACTCGACATCTGTATGGATGGAGGAAATCGTTCTAAACCCCAGGAGAGTAATCAGTAATTTAACTATACACAACTCAACATCGTTTTGGATGGAGGAATACGTTTCTGTGACTTCAAGAGATCTCAACATCGTCTGGATGGAGAAAACAATTTTTGGAACCTTCTAGAAAATTTCTGTGGCTCTCTACATCATACACCACACTGATGGAGGCCTTAAAGTGGACTGTTCAAGCCTTATCGCGACGTTTCGGAATTTATTTTCCTTCTTCAGGCTAGCTCGAACACAAAATGAAAGGTTCCAGTCACTCAGTCTTATTTATACTGTTTCTGAGGGGGCGTGTCTGCACACACACACACGTTCTAACACTAAATATCGGCACTTTTTGGTGCGTCATGATCCATTTTGGTGTGGTTTACCATTTTGTTGTACTGATATTTCACATCAACTCACTAAAACAAGGCCCGACAAGGACCAGCCCAAAGCTCAGAGACGAAGGCACTGGCTGGTTAGGGGAATGAAACGTCCAAGGTCCAGACCTGAGGTCTGAACCTGGTTGTGCACGGTCCATCCGTCCACTGACCACTAAAGACCGATCCAAGCCAGACCGAGTCCATGAGTCAATGCAAAAAAATCCAAAATGGGGCTAAAATATTTGTGGTTATTTCCACTAGGTTTGCACAACAAAATGGGTGTTAAGGTTAGGTGTTGTGTGGTGCAGTACATCTTTGAAAAAACTCGACATCTGTATGGATGGAGGAAATCGTTCTAAACCCCCAGGAGAGTAATCAGTAATTTAACTATACACAACTCAACATCGTTTTGGATGGAGGAATACGTTTCTGTGACTTCAAGAGATCTCAACATCGTCTGGATGGAGAAAACAATTTTTGGAACCTTCTAGAAAATTTCTGTGGCTCTCTACATCATACACCACACTGATGGAGGCCTTAAAGTGGACTGTTCAAGCCTTATCGCGACGTTTCGGAATTTATTTTCCTTCTTCAGGCTAGCTCGAACACAAAATGAAAGGTTCCAGTCACTCAGTCTTATTTATACTGTTTCTGAGGGGGCGTGTCTGCACACACACACACGTTCTAACACTAAATATCGGCACTTTTTGGTGCGTCATGATCCATTTTGGTGTGGTTTACCATTTTGTTGTACTGATATTTCACATCAACTCACTAAAACAAGGCCCGACAAGGACCAGCCCAAAGCTCAGAGACGAAGGCACTGGCTGGTTAGGGGAATGAAACGTCCAAGGTCCAGACCTGAGGTCTGAACCTGGTTGTGCACGGTCCATCCGTCCACTGACCACTAAAGACCGATCCAAGCCAGACCGAGTCCATGAGTCAATGCAAAAAAATCCAAAATGGGGCTAAAATATTTGTGGTTATTTCCACTAGGTTTGCACAACAAAATGGGTGTTAAGGTTAGGTGTTGTGTGGTGCAGTACATCTTTGAAAAAACTCGACATCTGTATGGATGGAGGAAATCGTTCTAAACCCCCAGGAGAGTAATCAGTAATTTAACTATACACAACTCAACATCGTTTTGGATGGAGGAATACGTTTCTGTGACTTCAAGAGATCTCAACATCGTCTGGATGGAGAAAACAATTTTTGGAACCTTCTAGAAAATTTCTGTGGCTCTCTACATCATACACCACACTGATGGAGGCCTTAAAGTGGACTGTTCAAGCCTTATCGCGACGTTTCGGAATTTATTTTCCTTCTTCAGGCTAGCTCGAACACAAAATGAAAGGTTCCAGTCACTCAGTCTTATTTATACTGTTTCTGAGGGGGCGTGTCTGCACACACACACACGTTCTAACACTAAATATCGGCACTTTTTGGTGCGTCATGATCCATTTTGGTGTGGTTTACCATTTTGTTGTACTGATATTTCACATCAACTCACTAAAACAAGGCCCGACAAGGACCAGCCCAAAGCTCAGAGACGAAGGCACTGGCTGGTTAGGGGAATGAAACGTCCAAGGTCCAGACCTGAGGTCTGAACCTGGTTGTGCACGGTCCATCCGTCCACTGACCACTAAAGACCGATCCAAGCCAGACCGAGTCCATGAGTCAATGCAAAAAAATCCAAAATGGGGCTAAAATATTTGTGGTTATTTCCACTAGGTTTGCACAACAAAATGGGTGTTAAGGTTAGGTGTTGTGTGGTGCAGTACATCTTTGAAAAAACTCGACATCTGTATGGATGGAGGAAATCGTTCTAAACCCCCAGGAGAGTAATCAGTAATTTAACTATACACAACTCAACATCGTTTTGGATGGAGGAATACGTTTCTGTGACTTCAAGAGATCTCAACATCGTCTGGATGGAGAAAACAATTTTTGGAACCTTCTAGAAAATTTCTGTGGCTCTCTACATCATACACCACACTGATGGAGGCCTTAAAGTGGACTGTTCAAGCCTTATCGCGACGTTTCGGAATTTATTTTCCTTCTTCAGGCTAGCTCGAACACAAAATGAAAGGTTCCAGTCACTCAGTCTTATTTATACTGTTTCTGAGGGGGCGTGTCTGCACACACACACACGTTCTAACACTAAATATCGGCACTTTTTGGTGCGTCATGATCCATTTTGGTGTGGTTTACCATTTTGTTGTACTGATATTTCACATCAACTCACTAAAACAAGGCCCGACAAGGACCAGCCCAAAGCTCAGAGACGAAGGCACTGGCTGGTTAGGGGAATGAAACGTCCAAGGTCCAGACCTGAGGTCTGAACCTGGTTGTGCACGGTCCATCCGTCCACTGACCACTAAAGACCGATCCAAGCCAGACCGAGTCCATGAGTCAATGCAAAAAAATCCAAAATGGGGCTAAAATATTTGTGGTTATTTCCACTAGGTTTGCACAACAAAATGGGTGTTAAGGTTAGGTGTTGTGTGGTGCAGTACATCTTTGAAAAAACTCGACATCTGTATGGATGGAGGAAATCGTTCTAAACCCCCAGGAGAGTAATCAGTAATTTAACTATACACAACTCAACATCGTTTTGGATGGAGGAATACGTTTCTGTGACTTCAAGAGATCTCAACATCGTCTGGATGGAGAAAACAATTTTTGGAACCTTCTAGAAAATTTCTGTGGCTCTCTACATCATACACCACACTGATGGAGGCCTTAAAGTGGACTGTTCAAGCCTTATCGCGACGTTTCGGAATTTATTTTCCTTCTTCAGGCTAGCTCGAACACAAAATGAAAGGTTCCAGTCACTCAGTCTTATTTATACTGTTTCTGAGGGGGCGTGTCTGCACACACACACACGTTCTAACACTAAATATCGGCACTTTTTGGTGCGTCATGATCCATTTTGGTGTGGTTTACCATTTTGTTGTACTGATATTTCACATCAACTCACTAAAACAAGGCCCGACAAGGACCAGCCCAAAGCTCAGAGACGAAGGCACTGGCTGGTTAGGGGAATGAAACGTCCAAGGTCCAGACCTGAGGTCTGAACCTGGTTGTGCACGGTCCATCCGTCCACTGACCACTAAAGACCGATCCAAGCCAGACCGAGTCCATGAGTCAATGCAAAAAAATCCAAAATGGGGCTAAAATATTTGTGGTTATTTCCACTAGGTTTGCACAACAAAATGGGTGTTAAGGTTAGGTGTTGTGTGGTGCAGTACATCTTTGAAAAAACTCGACATCTGTATGGATGGAGGAAATCGTTCTAAACCCCCAGGAGAGTAATCAGTAATTTAACTATACACAACTCAACATCGTTTTGGATGGAGGAATACGTTTCTGTGACTTCAAGAGATCTCAACATCGTCTGGATGGAGAAAACAATTTTTGGAACCTTCTAGAAAATTTCTGTGGCTCTCTACATCATACACCACACTGATGGAGGCCTTAAAGTGGACTGTTCAAGCCTTATCGCGACGTTTCGGAATTTATTTTCCTTCTTCAGGCTAGCTCGAACACAAAATGAAAGGTTCCAGTCACTCAGTCTTATTTATACTGTTTCTGAGGGGGCGTGTCTGCACACACACACACGTTCTAACACTAAATATCGGCACTTTTTGGTGCGTCATGATCCATTTTGGTGTGGTTTACCATTTTGTTGTACTGATATTTCACATCAACTCACTAAAACAAGGCCCGACAAGGACCAGCCCAAAGCTCAGAGACGAAGGCACTGGCTGGTTAGGGGAATGAAACGTCCAAGGTCCAGACCTGAGGTCTGAACCTGGTTGTGCACGGTCCATCCGTCCACTGACCACTAAAGACCGATCCAAGCCAGACCGAGTCCATGAGTCAATGCAAAAAAATCCAAAATGGGGCTAAAATATTTGTGGTTATTTCCACTAGGTTTGCACAACAAAATGGGTGTTAAGGTTAGGTGTTGTGTGGTGCAGTACATCTTTGAAAAAACTCGACATCTGTATGGATGGAGGAAATCGTTCTAAACCCCCAGGAGAGTAATCAGTAATTTAACTATACACAACTCAACATCGTTTTGGATGGAGGAATACGTTTCTGTGACTTCAAGAGATCTCAACATCGTCTGGATGGAGAAAACAATTTTTGGAACCTTCTAGAAAATTTCTGTGGCTCTCTACATCATACACCACACTGATGGAGGCCTTAAAGTGGACTGTTCAAGCCTTATCGCGACGTTTCGGAATTTATTTTCCTTCTTCAGGCTAGCTCGAACACAAAATGAAAGGTTCCAGTCACTCAGTCTTATTTATACTGTTTCTGAGGGGGCGTGTCTGCACACACACACACGTTCTAACACTAAATATCGGCACTTTTTGGTGCGTCATGATCCATTTTGGTGTGGTTTACCATTTTGTTGTACTGATATTTCACATCAACTCACTAAAACAAGGCCCGACAAGGACCAGCCCAAAGCTCAGAGACGAAGGCACTGGCTGGTTAGGGGAATGAAACGTCCAAGGTCCAGACCTGAGGTCTGAACCTGGTTGTGCACGGTCCATCCGTCCACTGACCACTAAAGACCGATCCAAGCCAGACCGAGTCCATGAGTCAATGCAAAAAAATCCAAAATGGGGCTAAAATATTTGTGGTTATTTCCACTAGGTTTGCACAACAAAATGGGTGTTAAGGTTAGGTGTTGTGTGGTGCAGTACATCTTTGAAAAAACTCGACATCTGTATGGATGGAGGAAATCGTTCTAAACCCCCAGGAGAGTAATCAGTAATTTAACTATACACAACTCAACATCGTTTTGGATGGAGGAATACGTTTCTGTGACTTCAAGAGATCTCAACATCGTCTGGATGGAGAAAACAATTTTTGGAACCTTCTAGAAAATTTCTGTGGCTCTCTACATCATACACCACACTGATGGAGGCCTTAAAGTGGACTGTTCAAGCCTTATCGCGACGTTTCGGAATTTATTTTCCTTCTTCAGGCTAGCTCGAACACAAAATGAAAGGTTCCAGTCACTCAGTCTTATTTATACTGTTTCTGAGGGGGCGTGTCTGCACACACACACACGTTCTAACACTAAATATCGGCACTTTTTGGTGCGTCATGATCCATTTTGGTGTGGTTTACCATTTTGTTGTACTGATATTTCACATCAACTCACTAAAACAAGGCCCGACAAGGACCAGCCCAAAGCTCAGAGACGAAGGCACTGGCTGGTTAGGGAATGAAACGTCCAAGGTCCAGACCTGAGGTCTGAACCTGGTTGTGCACGGTCCATCCGTCCACTGACCACTAAAGACCGATCCAAGCCAGACCGAGTCCATGAGTCAATGCAAAAAAATCCAAAATGGGGCTAAAATATTTGTGGTTATTTCCACTAGGTTTGCACAACAAAATGGGTGTTAAGGTTAGGTGTTGTGTGGTGCAGTACATCTTTGAAAAAACTCGACATCTGTATGGATGGAGGAAATCGTTCTAAACCCCCAGGAGAGTAATCAGTAATTTAACTATACACAACTCAACATCGTTTTGGATGGAGGAATACGTTTCTGTGACTTCAAGAGATCTCAACATCGTCTGGATGGAGAAAACAATTTTTGGAACCTTCTAGAAAATTTCTGTGGCTCTCTACATCATACACCACACTGATGGAGGCCTTAAAGTGGACTGTTCAAGCCTTATCGCGACGTTTCGGAATTTATTTTCCTTCTTCAGGCTAGCTCGAACACAAAATGAAAGGTTCCAGTCACTCAGTCTTATTTATACTGTTTCTGAGGGGGCGTGTCTGCACACACACACACGTTCTAACACTAAATATCGGCACTTTTTGGTGCGTCATGATCCATTTTGGTGTGGTTTACCATTTTGTTGTACTGATATTTCACATCAACTCACTAAAACAAGGCCCGACAAGGACCAGCCCAAAGCTCAGAGACGAAGGCACTGGCTGGTTAGGGGAATGAAACGTCCAAGGTCCAGACCTGAGGTCTGAACCTGGTTGTGCACGGTCCATCCGTCCACTGACCACTAAAGACCGATCCAAGCCAGACCGAGTCCATGAGTCAATGCAAAAAAATCCAAAATGGGGCTAAAATATTTGTGGTTATTTCCACTAGGTTTGCACAACAAAATGGGTGTTAAGGTTAGGTGTTGTGTGGTGCAGTACATCTTTGAAAAAACTCGACATCTGTATGGATGGAGGAAATCGTTCTAAACCCCCAGGAGAGTAATCAGTAATTTAACTATACACAACTCAACATCGTTTTGGATGGAGGAATACGTTTCTGTGACTTCAAGAGATCTCAACATCGTCTGGATGGAGAAAACAATTTTTGGAACCTTCTAGAAAATTTCTGTGGCTCTCTACATCATACACCACACTGATGGAGGCCTTAAAGTGGACTGTTCAAGCCTTATCGCGACGTTTCGGAATTTATTTTCCTTCTTCAGGCTAGCTCGAACACAAAATGAAAGGTTCCAGTCACTCAGTCTTATTTATACTGTTTCTGAGGGGGCGTGTCTGCACACACACACACGTTCTAACACTAAATATCGGCACTTTTTGGTGCGTCATGATCCATTTTGGTGTGGTTTACCATTTTGTTGTACTGATATTTCACATCAACTCACTAAAACAAGGCCCGACAAGGACCAGCCCAAAGCTCAGAGACGAAGGCACTGGCTGGTTAGGGGAATGAAACGTCCAAGGTCCAGACCTGAGGTCTGAACCTGGTTGTGCACGGTCCATCCGTCCACTGACCACTAAAGACCGATCCAAGCCAGACCGAGTCCATGAGTCAATGCAAAAAAATCCAAAATGGGGCTAAAATATTTGTGGTTATTTCCACTAGGTTTGCACAAACAAAATGGGTGTTAAGGTTAGGTGTTGTGTGGTGCAGTACATCTTTGAAAAAACTCGACATCTGTATGGATGGAGGAAATCGTTCTAAACCCCCAGGAGAGTAATCAGTAATTTAACTATACACAACCTCAACATCGTTTTGGATGGAGGAATACGTTTCTGTGACTTCAAGAGATCTCAACATCGTCTGGATGGAGAAAACAATTTTTGGAACCTTCTAGAAAATTTCTGTGGCTCTCTACATCATACACCACACTGATGGAGGCCTTAAAGTGGACTGTTCAAGCCTTATCGCGACGTTTCGGAATTTATTTTCCTTCTTCAGGCTAGCTCGAACACAAAATGAAAGGTTCCAGTCACTCAGTCTTATTTATACTGTTTCTGAGGGGGCGTGTCTGCACACACACACACGTTCTAACACTAAATATCGGCACTTTTTGGTGCGTCATGATCCATTTTGGTGTGGTTTACCATTTTGTTGTACTGATATTTCACATCAACTCACTAAAACAAGGCCCGACAAGGACCAGCCAAAGCTCAGAGACGAAGGCACTGGCTGGTTAGGGGAATGAAACGTCCAAGGTCCAGACCTGAGGTCTGAACCTGGTTGTGCACGGTCCATCCGTCCACTGACCACTAAAGACCGATCCAAGCCAGACCGAGTCCATGAGTCAATGCAAAAAATCCAAAATGGGGCTAAAATATTTGTGGTTATTTCCACTAGGTTTGCACAACAAAATGGGTGTTAAGGTTAGGTGTTGTGTGGTGCTAGTACATCTTTGAAAAAACTCGACATCTGTATGGATGGAGGGAAATCGTTCTAAACCCCCAGGAGAGTAATCATGTAATTTAACTATACACAACTCAAGCATCGTTTTGGATGCGAGGAATACGTTTCTGTGACTTCAAGAGATCTCAACATCGTCTGGATGGAGAAAACAATTTTTGGAACCTTCTAGAAAATTTCTGTGGCTCTCTACATCATACACCACACTGATGGAGGCCTTAAAGTGGACTGTTCAAGCCTTATCGCGACGTTTCGGAATTTATTTTCCTTCTTCAGGCTAGCTCGAACACAAAATGAAAGGTTCCAGTCACTCAGTCTTATTTATACTGTTTCTGAGGGGGCGTGTCTGCACACACACACACGTTCTAACACTAAATATCGGCACTTTTTGGTGCGTCATGATCCATTTTGGTGTGGTTTACCAATTTTGTTGTACTGATATTTCACATCAACTCACTAAAACAAGGCCCGACAAGGACCAGCCCAAAGCTCAGAGACGAAGGCACTGGCTGGTTAGGGGAATGAAACGTCCAAGGT
>NW_020524608.1:0-33144 GCF_003368295.1 Carassius auratus
AAAAACAAATCACTGCATTGCTTAACACAATTACAAACCTGTGTACATTCATCTGCCACAATATGCGAATTACTTATCTGAATGCGTCTCCAGATATTATCTCTAGCACACAGTGTTGCACAGATTGAGATGTATGAGATATAGGCTCTCGGTGTGCATATGCATAAGAGAAATCTGGCTGGCATAATAGGAACATCATTTTAATATAGAGACAGTCAAAGATCAGTTTTATATTATTATATTGTCAGATTGTAATAAGACAGTATAAAATCTATGAAGATCCAAAATTAATCTGTTTTCCTTTTTTCTTGTTTCCCCTTCTTTTTACTGAGCCAGTAAGAAGGATTCAGAACGGTGGTTTGAATCAGGCTCATTTATCCTGTGAATCATTCCAAGCAATTACTGACTCATTCACTGAATCAATTTTTAAGTTCTTTTGGATATAAAATGAAATGAGCACCATTTAAAGTGGTGTTAATTTTTTATATAATATATATATATATATATATATATATATATTATATATATATATTATATATATATTATAGAATTGGTTTGGTTTTTAGAAATATTCAACCAAAACTACAATGTGAATTGATCCTTCAGCTTGTTTTCCCTCAGACATCTAAAAAAAGTTACCCAAATCTTTCATTCTTGGAGCCAATGGCTTCCTAGTAGTTGTTCTGGTCTGAATCCCTGGAAGAGTTTGAGAACTATTGGGGTGGAGTCTGAACTAAACAAAGCCTTGAATTATCAGAACATACTGTCTCATCCAGCTGCACTGATGATTTGAATTTCTCCCATTTATTTGCTGGTGATTTAGGGCGTTTACGTTGTTTGTGTTGCTTGCTGGCAGAACTATCTGGAGTTGATTTACGGATGCAGTCTGTTGGATAGAAAATCTGAGCCTATTATGATTCTGCCCAGACCAACATTAAAATGTGTATTTATTGCACTTCCAGTTTTTATGTGTGATCCGTCGTAGCAGGCGGTGTGCACCAGATTGGAAGCTCTCATTTGACAAACCTACATTTTACTTGTATCTGACTGCAGTCATTCCGACGCATTACATCCAGCATACTCATACTACTCCTCCAATCGTATATTTTCATTCTCTTCTTCCAACTCAGAGCTCTTTATAGACTCCATAAAGAGAGACGGATTTTCCAAGTTTCTCGGACTCCCCAGGTTGGGTCTGGTGCCACCTTGGGTTCAAGGCCCCAGAAGGACATGCAGATGTGGGGCAGTGTTCACTCTCTCAGAACAAAGCAATTAAGTTCTGAGATGATGGGGAAATTTTATAGTTTCAGTAAGGATGTCTCTGAATGTCTACATGGAAAGAGGAATGTGGTATGCATTTTAAAGCAGCAGAGCATTCAAGAGCTGAATGAAATATGATTCCGTCTCCAGCGAGGCCTCCTGTAGCCCCACACCTTCAGAGGAGGAGAGCTTGAAAGACATCCAGACTGAGTTTAAGGCCTTTGTGCTTGTGCTAATGAAGCACAGAGAGGAAGGAGAAGGGGCTTCTGATATGGGTTTAATTAGCAGAGGGTCTCTGACTATTAAACTTCTGATTACAGTGTGGAATTGTAATTACAGAGTTAGAATTGAGAAGTGAATGAAATACGTTCTAATTAGCTGTTAATGTTGTATTTCTATATTTAAGGAGTTCAAGAACTCTTTGAATGGAAGTGATGGCAGGAATAAGACAGTTGTTCAAGTAGGTAGCTCCTCTTGGCTCTTATTTTTATATTATAGATTGTATATTATAATATAAATAATATATATTTTTTTATTTGTTTTAAATTGTTTTATAAATTTATAATTTTTGTTTGTTGCATTTTACTTTTTTTTTTTTGATTTTTTTTCTGCTTTGACATTAATTCATTACAATTAAGCACATTTTATCTCAATTCTTTTCTCCAATTAAAAAAAAAAATTAATAAAAAAGTATACTTAGTAGTGTTTTATTTTGTGCCTAACTTATGAAAGAAAAATGACTTTTTGGAAAAATAACATTGTTTAAATAGTAAAATATTTATACTTGGCAGAGTTTTATTTTCTGCCTTTAACTTATCAAAAAACATTGTATTGATGTATTGATCATGTTAATGAGAATCAAGGGGGGAATTCGCATAATTATCATAAAATTATGATTTTTTTTTTCTTTTTGGGGGGAGGGGTGTAACTTGAATACATTTTTGGAAGATTAATATGATTGCTTAGAGTTTTGGAGCCAAGTTGTAATACTTAACCTTTATAACTGAATGTGTCGTAATGCTAAGTGTCACAAGCTATCCGCTGACGTTCTCAGATATTTCACACATGCACAAGCACAGTTTCAACTGTTTTGAGAGGCAAATAGCTACATGGCTGCATGAGCTGAAGCAGGTTGTTGTACTGTCCAGACCCAGATACCAGAGAGTGAGTTATTCCCTGCACCATGACCTGATTAATTGAGAACGTCTGAGGTTGTCTGTGGGTTGTGTTCAGGCTCCAGTAACTGCCCCAACCTCATCCATCTCAAATGCTTGTGTCTAAAGGTTGGCCTCCGAAAGCTGACCCCTCGCCTCCGCTGCAGACAAAAAGTCAGTGTGCTTAAGTTGATTGAATGAGAGAGGGCAAGTGAGTGAGTGAGGGATCAAGAGAGAAAGATAGCGCCAGAGCCAGCGAGATACAAAAAGAGGCAACATTTAGACAGCTGCACGCGTAGCACCATGTATCCATGTCTGTCAAAGGAAGATATTTCTGTCTCCTTAGAGCGGCCCACAGGCTTCCAGGCAAGCCATCTCGATGTCATCACCGTCACCCTTCTGTCATTGGCTAAAAAGGTTCGGCTGCGTGCGTGCCTGAAGTACAGCGTGTGCTGGAGTTAAGGGCCGTGCTAGCCAGGGCCTAATTGGAGTGTGTCAGTCAGGCAGCTTGACTCATCGAAAATTACTGGGAGCAGTTCACTTAATAGGAAAGCAGAAAGGAATGACAATAAGGTCATGATACCACCACATCCAATGGCAACGATCACATTCCAGGGCTTGCGGTAGTTATATATCTCGAGCACCTCATGCTGACAGTGTAAGCAACGATAGATGGTCACATGGTGCTGAGAATGAGCCCTGTCGTATACGGTCAGGCTCCAAAAATAACACTCGTGCCAAATGCAAGTAAAAATTGACTTTGGTGAGTACAAAAAGCCACTCAACGGTTGGAGGGTGCTTTATTAGAAGCTGCAACATAATATGCGGTTTAAATTGAATTGAAAGGAGAGTCTGACCCTTGCTGATGTAAGTGACGTGAAGAAACTGAATCCGCCGTCATCTACAGAAAACATCTGTTCTGACTCAGAGGTCTTCTAACTTCAACATTAAGTGCTTTTAACACTGAACGCGATAATTTGGCATTAATGTTTGGCGCAATAATGCTTTTGAATCGAAACAAAAGATCCCAATGGGGTTATTCACATCGGGCACATTCATTTGCGGCGCAAAAAAGTGAAGATTGTTTTCCGTCCTCTGTGTGTCGATTTCTTTCATCACACCCATTGCTCTGTGATGAAATGGGCCATCCAATAAGATTTTGAGCTTAGATTGCATGCATGAAGCTGCTGCTGTTGCTCAAAAAGGCAAAGAGTGGTGGCGCGGTTTCCAAAAACCAGTGTAAACAAACAGTGACAATGTTTACAAGCTGTTAAAATTCGGGTTAAGGTCACTATTTGGGTTTCTGAAACATTCGGCATAACCCGTTTACATGCGTGAGCAGAGAGAGTTACTCCTGTATACATGGAATGTGTAATCAGTCGCCAATATCCCGATGTAAACGGCGACGCACTGTTAGCGTCTGGACGTAAGACGCAATATGCGTCATTTCCGATTCTTCTTCCTGTATCCAAAGACTCAAAAAGACCAAGATTCCTTGCGAATAGAACATGCGCAGAACACACCATTTTGATGGGGATATGCCGAAACGCGTTTACAAGACCAAATATTTGGGTTAGAAAAGGGGTACCTCAGGTATAATATCCCGGTTTTTAAAATATGAGCATATCCGGGTTTTTGCCGGTGTTTACATGGCCGTGCACGGTTTTGAACGGGTTATTGGCTGCATGTAAACGTAGTCCACTGAAGAACAGTATTCTGAGTGATTCCAAGAGAGAAGAGAGTGGATGCCGAGTTCTTTTTATCTCCGGTATCTGAGAACAGATTGTCACATGTTCTTAATATAATTTCTATTAATTCTCCACTGAATTATGTGATCTGTAGTGTCTGTTATATGAGTCACTCTCTAGATCTTCCATATTAAAACATTTTTTTAAAATATATTTCTAATCATGAAATATGAAAGAGACATGATTATGACGATATATTTTCTGTATGTGTTTTATATGGAGCTTATGGTATATTTATATATTTTATTTAAGAATTTTTTTTTGACAATAAGCTGTGTGGGCATTATTAAACATACAAAGAGTGTTTGTCTGCCTATTATAGAATCAAATCAAACTATAGATCACAACTGAAGTTATTACAAGCACTTGAATGATCGTTTTAAGCAAAAAACATGAATAAGTAACGAACACAAATTTTTTAAATGTGGATTGATGCTACTTCTGTTTGTATTTTAAGATGTTTTCTTGTAAGCATTATATATGGTTTCTATTTCTATACTACTTTATCTTAATTTATTGCTGTATATTTGTGGGGCGGACGATGTTAAATCTTATATACGAACACATATTTGAGGAAAAATGCAAATGTTGTTCAGCGCCACCTAGCATGCAGATGGCGCTAATATTTCTAATAATATATATATATATTAGGGGTGTAACGGTTCACAAAATTCACGGTTCGGTTCGATACGATACACTGATGTCACGGTTTCGGTTCGGTTCGGTTCGATACGTTTTAGATACAGCAAAATGTAAAAACATCTCAACTTTTCAGAAGGCCGCAAGCGCACCGCGGGTCATGTGACAAGAACCAACCAATCAGCTTCATCCTTTCCCGTAACAACGTTGAGAGCTCAGCCAAGATGAAGGAACAGCTGATCATAGTTGTATATGGATTGCAATTTTGAAATAAATTCAGTAGCAGAGCTACTGCAAGCGATTTTTAGAGCTGCAAATCCATTTATCCTTCGCTGAAATTTCCGCGTCTCATGGAGAGAGCACGTCATTGTTGCTTAGCAAAGACAGACGCCTCAGGAGAAAGACGCGCTTAGCGTTTTCCACGCGTTTTTAGGAGCGATATGTGAACGGCCCCTAAGGCGCTCGCTCACTCAGCACGCGCTGAAGGCTCGTTGCAAAATGTCTAATGCATTTAACAGACCAGAAATATAAGATCCTAAAATAACCAACAGGTCTGGTGTTTGGGTTGGATTCCCTGTAAGCTATAGTGTCTAAATGCTGCAGGGATAGTTTGCTGCGTGCATGTTTCTCCTTTTTTCGTCTTTTCCCAGATAGTACTGACGCATATATCCCAGATATTCCCGCTGTTTTTTTTTTTTTTTTTTTTGTAATCCCGCTGGTGTACCCTGTCATGTTGCAGATGCGACATACCGTTGTTTATTTATCCACCACTCTCTTGCCATCACCATTATAGCTTAAAGGGAATCCAAAGTGCACCCAAACACCAGACCTGTTGGTTATTGGGGGATCTTCTCATTTCTAGTCTGTTAAACGCATTGGCTATTTTGCAACGAGCCTTCAGCGTGTACTGAGTGAGCGAGCGCCTGCTGAGTAGCCTAACATAAACATATAAGATGGTGTTTTTTTCTTCTTCGGGAGTGTCAGGGGCGTTGCCTGTTACGTTGTTTGGGTTATTGGGCTACCTTGTTGAACGCATATCATTATATTTCTTTCCTCTCTCTTTTTTTTTTTTTTTCAAAATATAATTAATTACTCCAACGAACCGTTCGGTATACATAATGCGTACCGCGTACCGAACCGAAAGCGTCGTACCGAACGGTTCAATACGAATACGCGTATCGTTACACCCCTAATATATATATATATATATATATATATATATATATATATATATATATATATATATATATATATATATATATATATATATATATATATATATATATATATTAGAAATGATTTCACTGTTTTTTGTTTCATTTTTGACCTTTATTTTTTAGACATTTAATTATTTACCATGGAAATATTTTACTTTGTTAAATTAATGTATATAGAAAAATCTAGTCCCGTATCAGTGACATCTGGGAGCTGAATTCAAATCAGAGCAGAATGCTGAGAGATTTCTTGTGTCAGACTGCCAGTGCCTCTTGCATGCCGAAGGTTAGATTGATGTCCTGAACCTGCTGTTGTCTTATATTTGATGGAGCTCCCAGCATGCATTTCTCAAAGCCTTTCATTGACGTTTGGTTCTACAGATTTCTAGCTTTCGTGTAAATGCGAGTGTGAACATGCAAACCCGAATCCAATCTCACATTACATGAGATGTCATTTGGAAGGCACATACATGACACATTTTTTTGTTTGTCAGAAATAGAAGCATCACGTTCGGTGCTTCCTAAAGATTGCCTTGTAACCTCATTGCACACAGGCTTTCGTGGTGAAACGTGAGGTGGGTGTTTATGTTCTTTAGGTTAACATGGCTATCTGTGGAGGAAACCTGGCCTGCTGGCTCTGTTCTGATGTGCTGACTTCACTCCGCAGCTGCAGAAATATTCTCTCTCACTGAGCTGCAGGGACATGCCAGTATTTTCATTCCTAACTTCAGGCATTTCCGAGCTCTAACAAAGGGAGAGTGAGGTGATGAAACTAGGGTGGAAGCTGTTTTCCAAAAGCACCAAATAATTTTTCTGTGTGAGCAGTGGATGCCTATTTCAACAGAAGCTTTATTAAGGTTTGTTCAGAAACATTTCATGCAGTTTCCTCACAGTAAAAATTGTTCCTGTAGATGCTTTTCCTTCTAGATTTTTTTCCAGTTTTATCTTCCTGACAAAAATATTCCACCAAGTAGAGAAGACTGGGACTTCTTGTGACACAGAAAAGGTTAAATAGTGTGTAAAAGTGAAGTGTGACAAAATTAGTTCGAATGCCACATCAGCACATCTATTCCCTCCATTTAATACTCCTGTCATTTTTTTTTTTTTTTTTTTTTTTACTGGCGGTATTGGAAATTACAAGCTAGCGCTCAAGTCACCATCATTTTTTTTTTTTTTTAATCTTTGGGAAACCGCTTCCCTCCTGTCTGATGCTGGTGGATCAGCACAGAGTAACACTGCTTGCCTAAACCGGAATCCCACTCATTTTTGTCGAGTTACACTCAATCATCTCCCATCGACCACTGGGAGGCTCCTGCTGAGGATTGACAGGGAGAGCCTTTGACAAGCGGATACCAATAATAAGGGAATTGCCCTTCCAGAGAAAATAGCTCTGTAATTGTTGGGTACGTTCAAGCTCGGTCACAAAGAAAAGGCTGGAGTGGGCCTGTGCATTTTTCTGTCCTGTGTCAGGGTTGTGGATGTGTCAGCAAGCCCCTCGCTCTTGTGCGCATGGCTGTGGCTGTCTGCTCGACTTGGCCCGCTGGTGGAAGCCCAGCTGAATGCTTAGTGGTTGGCAGGCTTGGACACTTGCCTGTATAACTGGAGTTTGAATGAAAGGGGCCTTGTGAACTTTTGGGCTACTGTGGCATTTTCCAGCTGCCGAGCAAAGTAATTAAAAATCTTTTGCTATAATGCTGAAACGTAGAGTTACAGTGCTTGGTTTGCTTGAGACACACTGTGGGACTAGTTTTGCTCGTAATTCTTGTTTCTTTCTCTTGATTTTATTCCTGGCTCTCTGTGGTTTCATATGCACACATTTGCACTTTGCATCACCTCAGTCAATCTGCTTTTTAAATGTGTTTTTTTCCCGCTTGTTTACCACTGTCTCAGACAAAAAGGCATTTTGATTGAGGAAAAAAAGGTTTTTCCTTAGATTGAAACTCATCTGCGGTATCCAGGATTTATATAGACGTGGGAAACGTGGAAATATTAGGCAATTTCTCTGTTAAAATAAGAAATTCTTATTGAAATACTGAAACAACAACAAAAATAATAATAATTATAAATAATAATACATTTATTTTTATCATTATAAATACATGGATCGATTAGCTAGATATATTTTAAACAATTTATAAGTGTATAAAAATCCTTGTAATATTGAATACCATCACTAGAGCAATAGCTACACTAATTGTTATAATTCATGTTTATATATATATATATATATATATATATATATATATATATATATATATATATATATATATATATATATATATATATATATATATATAATATATATATAAATGATCATGCAATGAATATTTATTATAAAAAATTAGCATATTTAGAATCATATAATAATACAAAATATTTAATAATCATACTCATATATATATATTTCTAAAATGTCTAAAAATTATAATTTGTGTGTGTGTGTGTGTGTACAAACTCTATGAAATCAACCTATCAAAATCTGTGCCCTATAACATGGAAAAGCATGTAACTGTTACCCTGCAGACTGACATTGGCTTTTTCTTCTTCACTGATGACCCTCTTAGAGTGTATCTTGCCTACTACAGTTACTGAGTAAATTAGAGCTGCGGAAAACATGGTGACAGATGTCTTGCATCACTCTCATGTGATTGGCTGTGAGTTTTTTTATTGTCTGTGTGAAGTCTCATTACCCACTGCCCCTGGAAAAGAGCCTAATAAGGCAGACAACAGTCTGCAGTCTCTATTGAACTGTACAGAGAAAAATAAAGGTCTGCACCACATGTGAGGACACCTGCTTGCTAATTTGTATGTCCGCAGAATGCTTGTGTTGTGCCTTTTTTCAGTCAGAGCAAATATGTGCTCAGATTTTGATGCGGAAAACCAATTGGGGAAAAGAAAGATGTCCCTCCAGCGGGTTGAGCCCTAAATGAATTATTCAGATCTGCATGTTGTGTGTTTTGCCGGCCCATTCTGCTTAATGGCATCTTTTATGGCATGCATCAGAGACGACTCCAGATGTAAGACAGCCTCGGCATTCCAGCTTTCTGCACTGCCTCACTGTGTGCCTGAGGAACAAAGCTTAAAATGCTGGAATTCATTTCACTTTTAGGTTCCCCTTAATAAACGATTCGCAAATCAATGGCTGCTTTTGTAATTTGTTTCCGTGCTCAGTTTTGTGATAATGTTTTGCAAGCAAGGCTCTTTGGATCAATATAAGATTGAGGGGGAAAACAAGCCTGGCTTCTATTTTTCTCTTCAAATATTTGGAAAATGATGCAGTTGGTGCATTATCTCATCCAGAACAATTTAGCTTCCTAATGGAATGCTAGTTTTGGTTCAGATAGGAAAAACAGAAGTGTATTTGAACATGCAAATGAAAGACGATTTCATATTAAAAAAATCTATTTTAATTCAGTTGCTTGCTTGATCACCCTGATTATTCTTAATGATGTGCAACTTAGTTAATGTATATGCCTTAAATTATGCTTTTATCATGTAAAGGTCATAACCATTTAGGCAAAACATGCACATCTTGACTTTTCAATGTCAAAACCAGAGAAAACCCACTAAATTCAGAATCTGCGTTCCTTGTATTGTGTTGTACTTTTATAATGAGCTGGTTTTTGAGTCATCAGTGCTTTGTTTTACATGTAACAGCCCTCATCGGTGGTGTGCAACACCTCTGTAAGTGTGTGTTTTCTATCTTTGTGTGTTTGTCTGTGTTGTGCCTGGTCTTTCCTCCGCTGCACCTGCACTAATTGTAAGTGTGCAGCTGTGATGTGAGAGCCGTACTCCAGCTGGGAGAGCTTGTTGAGCTGCCACACAAACCCGGCGAGCTAAACACCCCAGTAAGTCCCTCCTTGACTCAGCTAATGAGTGTGGAGCACAGACAATGCACCCCGATCCAGCAGCCCATCTGAGCGCCACTGCAGTCCAAGAACCGGAGGAGGTCGTCTATAGACGGCTCTCAGTTTGTGCTCCGTGACCGTGAAAGTGTGGCTAATCAAGCCTTTGCTGTCTCGGCCTCCTGTATCCTGACTGTGTCTTTCCTTTATTGTTAGTATCAGTCCATCTCATGGGTTTCTCTCATGCTGAGTGACTCCAGATCAGTCATCCAGCCTGAAGGTCATATTTTCTGATGCTCGCTTTGTCACAGTCTCATGTTCATGCAGGAGTTTTTGTATTCATTATTATTAGTTGTTATAATAAAATTTGACTAATTATTATTTCAATGTTTCAGAAAGACATGCATTTGTTATTATTATTAGTTGTTTTATGTATTTATGTATAGTTTTTTTCCATATATATATATATATATATATATATATATACACATATAATGATGCTGGATGTTTCATCAGATGTGGGTTTTGATAACCTAATTGTACCAATTAAAACGATAGTAGCCCATTGAAATCTGGAGCAGTAGCAGTCCTTAAGGAATAACCTATAACATCCTTGTGTCTAAACCTTATTTCGGGAAGTCCTTGGGCATCGTGTCCGGAATAACACTGGCGAATGTTATCCGAGTAGGACGTTAATGTGCATTTTAAGTTTTATCTGTTCTCAAATGCTTAATGGAAGTACTGTAGAGCATTTTGTTAATTAAAAGGATAGGTCCAATCTAATTTGACTCAGAAATAAGAAAATAAATGAGAGGGTCACAGCAGCCAACCAGATTTGAGTGTAATTTAATAGCATTCTGTGTGGAAGTTGCTATTATTTTATTATCATAATCATTCTGGTATCTGTAGTCACTGTGACCTGACTCAATTACAATATTCTGGTGTATCAAACGTGGTATGTGGGTATTAGAAGTACAGTCAGGATAAACGAGTCCATTAATAGTCAAAGCATGATCCTATTAGGATATCAGTAGTTTTGCTTTTCCAAAAGCTGACTTGAAATATTCATATGAAATTACAGCTTTATGGATCCGTAGGGGTTGATAGCAGGAATTCAAGCAATAAACACACCTAGTAGATCCTGCACTCCAGTCGCAATGCCGAGGCCAGAGAATCAGACGGATTGTCACTTTTTTTCCCTTTAGATTAGAAGTATTTATTCAGACTCCGTGACAGTTGCATGACAGGATATGGATGGTGGAGCTGTAGAAGCTGATGAGAAAGATAAACAGAGACACAAAGTTTTATATGAGCAGATTATTGCTGCCTTCAAGTCATGTCAGAATTATCGTATTTACGTGAAGAGTGCACATGTGTCGTCTGTGACAATGGGGAATCCTGGATTTTCTTTGAACCCTGACTTTTTGAGTCGAGGATGTGTCCATTAAATAATAATAGCGGGTGATTTTGTTTATTGGTTATAACGGAGCTGGAGTGAAAAATGTTGACTGTACAATTTAGTACTGTACGTTTCTTGCTACAGTAGTGCTATAAAAGCTTCCAGGGTTTGCCTGCAAGTTGCAAATTGCCTGCAAATTGTCTGTTTTTTACAGAACATTAAATGGTGTAAATTAAAAGTTGCAAAATGACTTTCAAACTCATAAGATGCTGTATGATGTTAAATCTCATTGTGTGATTCATTATGTAGTAGGTAATCTGTGTTGTGGTCTAGACAGGATGTAAATGTTTGTTGTTGTTACTCTAACCACGCCTCCTTCGAATACATTAAGTAAGGTATAAATTACAGTCAGCTTGTCGTTATTGAAACATACTGTAAACCCTGACAGGGTGATCAGGACCCCGAAGGCAAGTCAGCTTTTTCCACAGCTCCTTAACCAATGAATGCGTTTTTAGCCTTACTTTTTATTTGGTATGCTGGTTGTGACATCATGAAATGGCAAAGCATACTCAGCATTTTTTATGTTATTTCCTTGTAATAAGGCTAAATTTGGCTGTTTATGAAAAATATTACATTTGCCTTTCTCTATCATCACTATCATGGTTAGATTGTCTCCTATTCTAGCTGATAAATTCCACTGATCACAATGGTACATTGTGACATTGTCAAGCAGGGAAGGTGCAGAACAGGGGATTATGAATACTGAGAACAACATATGTAACCGTGCACACCATTTACTTTGGCAAAGGATTAATATAATGTGTTCTGTTTTTTTTAAATTTCCAGATCACTTCTGTGATTGATGAGGATATGTGAGTGAATTTGCCAAACACTGAACAAAGAAATCTACTGCATCCTCCGGTAAGCACTTCTGACTGATGATCCTTCACTGCTCATTTCTGCTAATGATTGTTCACCTAATCGCAGATTTGCACACACACGTGCCGCTCGCATGGTGTTATCTTCAAAAACAACTTTCCCGAATTAACTCGAATGGCGTAATTGGTGCTAAAAACTGGAAAGCATGCACGCTATTGTGGCAGATTCTCATATTTCTCGAGCACAGTCAAACGACAAATTTATTTAGTGTTTTTGAGCAGCAGCAGAACGCTCTGTATAACATGAGTCATAATTAGCAGCGGGGCCTCTCAAATCACTCGCTGCTTTGTTGTTCCCCCTTACAACGTCAGTGTCAGTTTTTTTTACGTTATTATTAAAGCCAGGCACAATTACTGAGACGTGAGATTCTTTGAAAAAAAAAAAAAGTTTTAGCAGGCAGACTTTTGTCTATACAGCACATGTTGTATGAAGTGTTTCATTCTAAGCCTTTAATATGTTCACTGTTTTCTGTCTGGTCTTGTGTACCGACATGGAAAAACTCGAAGGTGAATCTTTTTTGAAGCATCTACATTATGCTAATGAGTTTGCAAGGGGGCGGAGCCATAAAGGCCAGATTGCCAGTAGAAGAGGGAGAAGAGAAGCCTGTAAATTATGGATGCAAACTGCCATTTCTGCCAGGGAAAAGAAAAGAGAGGCGCTGGGAGAAACCACAAGTCATGCATATCAGATTATCCTTCCTTTAGCCCTCCCGCTCCCTCACTTTTACTTAATTTTCTTATCATGCTTCTTGAGCAAACTTGCACACACAATCTGGGCTGTGTATCTCTAGTCACATGAGGGCCAGAGGTGCTGACGAGCTGGAATGCTTGGCCTGGTATTTCCTGATGCTCACACACACACACACATACACAAACACACATTTGCGTAAACACAGAGGGCAGGCTATATATTTGTGGATGGGTTCATGTTTGACTTGGTGGCAGAACGAATGGCAGAATGATGAAACACAGATTTTTTTTTTTTTTTTTTTTTTTAAGCTTTGTAAAGATTTTACAAAGCTACCATATGGTTTTCAGTTGATTTTTATTTACTGCAGACAAAATGAATAGCTGTTGGAAAGTTCTGGATATATATGTGTGTGTGTGTGTGTGTGTGTTTGCTTAAGTAAACAATTAACATCCTTTTCAATAAAGGAACTTTATAAGTCTTATTTATGAAAAGATTTTATGAAAACTTACCATCTGCTCTTGCATGTGACTGGCAATTATTTTGTTGAACTGAAAGATTATGAATCATTTAGTTTTGTAATTGGACACAATATTCACCAAAGGAAAATCGGTCTTCTAAAATAATTAAATAATTCCAAGGCTAATTAATTGCTGCATGCATTATAAAAGGTAAAATATTTAAGATAAATGAATAAACTCATTAGTTTTCTTAAAAAGGTCTATTTTCATCCTTCACCCTAGTTATTCATTCTGTACTGTTTTGTTCGCACCTTCACAAAACGAGGGAATTTCCGATAGTGGTGGGTTTCAGTGAGATCAGGACAGAAGTGGGTGGGTCTCTGTGAAAGTATATGTGTTTGTGGGGGAATAATGGAGCCATTCTTCAGCTCTATGGAAGCCGCTGTACAGTGGCGTGTGGTGGACCTGCCAGAGGCACTGGGGTCACCTTAAAATAGCTCCAACCCTCGAATGTCAGAAGCAAAGCTGAGACGGCACACCAAACACTGGCCATTTGACTGAGACCATCAAAGAAATCTCTATGAAGTCCTTGAGATTTTTGCCGCAGCCAGGAAAACATCCAGGCGTAATAAGTTAATCATGTTTTGATTTAGATCTAATATTGAAACGTGGCAGTCTTTTATAATTTGTGCAGGAATAAATTTCTGTATCATACAACAAACCCACAAATCTGTGTGCATGCATGGCAGGCAGTTCCAGAGCACTAGTAGGTTGCCCATCAGGATGTTTGTTTAATAATGATTCAAAAGGTCATTTAGTTGGACTATGCGGTTAGGATTATTTTTGCTATAATAGGAATGATTTCATACCAGGTCACATGTTTGACATGGGTTCATGATTTCGGTGATTAATTTGACTGCTTCTTACACTACAAACAGTAGCAGAAAGCTCAGAGAGAACAGAAGCAGGGGTCAATCTGGTCTGCCTATGAGTGGCAAAAGTAAACAAAACTAGCATTTTAAATAAATCAGATTATTTTTTATTTTCTTTAGAAACCACACATCTCTAAAAACCCAATCAGAAGAGTGTATGCTGTTCCTCTGATACGTATTATATGTATTATTAGTAAACCATTATGCTGCTCGATTCTCAAAGGCAGTGTGCAGTATTTCACCTCTGTCTTATTTACTAACCACCCGCAATCTAGTTTTACCAGACTTCATTTTTATTTGTGTGTGTGGTGTTTTTATTTATTTTTTTGTCCATACTTTAAAATAATTTATTCAGTTGGGTTCAATTTTGTTTAGACCCCAAACATTCTTCAAGATATCTTGTTTTATTTAATCGGTAATAAGTCCTACAGATTTGGAATAACACGAGGTTAAGTGATTTCAAGTGAACTATCCCTTTAAAATAAGAGAAATTTACTTGAGAATCAATATTGCATAACATATTTTAACTGTAAAATTAGACCAATATTTATTAAGAATAGGATTTAAGTTGTACATTGTTCGCTTAAGATAGTTAACATTGCACCATTACACCATTACTGCTCAAAAAAGGCTGGTGGTAAACTCAATTTTGTTTACATTTTTTATTGATTGTAATTCTTTATGTGAGAATCAAATAATGGAGAAGTGCATTGGAACTTTCTAAAAATCCATATGTGTAGACAATCTTAATTTTGTCATTTTAAAGAACTGATTTAGTTGTCTGCTGTGGTGGATCAATAGTCCCAGTAAAGTATGTCAGATTGTGGTAGTCTGTCTTAGGGTTGCAAAGGGGTGGAAAATTTCCAGAAACTTTCCAAAAATGCCTGGAAGATTACAAAAAATCCTGGATAGTTTCCAAAATTTCTGAAATGTTTCACCTTTTTACAACCCTAGTCTGTAGTGACACCTAGAACCACGCACGCTATGGGTAAATCCAGGCATGCAGATTGTGTTCAGTACAGATTTTTTGGTGTGCTTCTATTATTACCTGCATTGCACAAGTAGTAGGCCTATAGCATAAAACAGTGCAAACAAACAAATTATACTAGCAGTGTTTGCAGTTTCAATTTTGCAATTTAACCTTCTGGCAATGTTGATTTTGTGACGGTGGTATGGCCATGTTAATGGTTTAATAAAGGATACTGTGGCAGTTTGAACAACAAATGAATTCCCGGCAGGGCCACCAGTGTTACGTGCATCTTGCGTGCTTCACCCTGTGCCCAGGTGAGTGTAATCAATTGCCGAATGGTTCATAAATAATATACTTGATTTCTCAGGCTCTGTGCTTGGCCATAGCGAACTCCCGCCACGACACCTCATGTGTCCTTTTAACCTTGCTTGTACAGACAGATGAGCCCTGGAATCGACCCTCCAAAGGGGATTGAAGAGAGCTGAGACAAATAACATTACAGCGCAAAAGCAGATCGGGGAGGTTGAGTTTTCTGGGTGCAGACACAAAGCAGACTGATCTCATTTGATAAATCTTGATTTGAGATGAATCATATGTAGAAAACCTGTGTTGAGGAAGCTGCTTTGAAACTGTTACTTCGTTTCAGAAATTAACTACATCTTAGTCTCACTTTTTGAATTAAATGGCTACATTTGAAGCTATTTAAGGGAGTAGTTTATTTTTAATTAGTATGAGGTCTCAATTTGAAAATTTGTAGGGATGCACGATAATATCGGCACAATATCGGTATCGGCCGATAAAAGCTTAAAATGACCATTATCGGTATCGGCCGATATGAATATTTCTGCCGATGAGCCAAACCGATATTCTCCAAGTGAAATAATTGACCTGTTTTTCAGATGTGAATGTCTGTCTACATTTGTAAAATAATAAATTTATGGTAGAATCAGTAAAGAAGAGATACATGGATTTCTCTTCAGTAAAATTAAAGTTTAAATATATCAGTATATATTTGTATATATATCGATATCGGTATCGGCATCGGCCAAAATTATTTTGAAAATATCGGCATATCGAATATCGGCCAAAATCCAATATCGTGCATCCCTAAAAATTTGAATATATAAATTTACACTTAACCGAATAAAACTAGAAAAAGGTTTTAGGAACCAGTTCATTTACACATGAACCCAATCGGATGAATGAATCACTGAAATGTTCTGGAATGAACATGTTCCATTTTTGCTTCAGTGCACTCGTTTTGTCATGCAACACCACTAGTTTCTGGAAAAAGTAGCATGATGCTGGAAAAACTACTGTTTTGAACACAACCAAGCTGCTGAAAAATTTAGTTAGTAGTGTCGCTACCTTCAGTTAGGTCCATCCCAACACTGATCCTCACAGTAACGTATAAATGTCACGAATTAAGACTTCGGTAACTGACCCTTGGACAGTAAGACATGTAATGGGTCTGTAGATTACCTCTGGCTCTTTATGTGATTTACAGCCCTGTTCCAGTCTGAACTGTAAATATTCATGTCCTTGGAGCAGGCCGAGACATGATCTCATTCGCTTCTGCCAGGGCATCTTGTGTAGGCACAGGCTCTGCAGATGTAAATCGCTGTTTACTTCATTACATCATTAGCTGTGTTTCCTTGGGCCCTGGAGAAATGAGGTGAAACATGCTGGTTACTGTGTGCCCTCTGTGCCCTATCGAGCTGGAAAAACCCGCCAAGTGAAGCTTATTTCCTCCCTCTGTTTGCAGAGGAGATTGTTTGGAGATCCTGTTGAATTTCTTGGACAAATAACTTGTGTGCACTTCTAAATTACAGAACATTTGCCAATTTAGAAAGCCTTTTCTTGCGTTTATCATATCATTGCACCTTTATTTGCCTCTTCAGTGATTTCCGTGTGATTGGATTTCAACACGGATGGAAAGATGGCAGATATCATTGAAAGATTTGTTCAAAACCAATCTGCACAATAGCGCTCCAAGGTAAAGTGCTAAAAGAGAAGCTCTTGTTTATGAAAGGGGTGTGTAGAGCTTGGAGCAGGTGCAGGAGTAGATCATACTTACAGTATCATGTCTTTATTGTGGACTCCTTGCTACTAATGTGTTTGCTCTGACAAGGTGTGTTACATTTGATGCTTTTCTCTGTTTGTTTAAGGAATCAGATAAAAATTAAATAGATGGCTGTAAAAGGAATGGAGTTCAATGATTAACGTGTTTTTCTCTAAAACAGTTTTTAATTAATTTGAGTATCCAGGACATGATAATGATGCAACAGCATTCTGTGCATCATTTAACATCACAAATAATGCGTCATGCACCATGGAATGAATCCACTATGGTAATCCTGGCATTTTATAGAAACATAAGATGGTGGTGTCTTGAGTTGAAATGGAACTGGAATCTTTCTGTTTTAGTGGCTCTGTTTGAAAAAAAAATATATATTTTTATTTAACCTTTTAATTATTTTTTATTATAATTATTATTATATTTTTATAATTTTCTATTTATTTATAATAACTTCCCAAAATAGATGTTATGTAAAAGCTTACAATCAGTGAAGGATTTTACAATGCATAAAGGCAGCTTGAGACAATGTCTGCTTTTTATTTTCTGATAAATCAGAAACGTTTCATTGCACAATTTTTTAAAATTAATTCTTGATCTGATTGGATCATTACTGTAATCAGTCAAAGAATTATACAGTATATCAAACATCAAATGAATAAAACCAGTGGTCTTGAGGCACATTTCCACAATCCACATTCCAACTGTTCCACATTATCAGTTGAAATTATTGGCTGCAATTCCACTGTTGGTATCAATAATAGTGGTGTTATATATTTTTCAAATTGTGCACATGAAAACCTAACATCAAGGATCAGACAAAAGAAAGACTCCCAGAATCCCACCGCTGCTTACATGTGTGTATTTGAAGTACAAGCTCCTTTCAAAAGCCTCTCATTAGGAGCACAGGAAGCTTGTCAGTGTGCCGGTTAAGTGTTGGTGTGAGAAGGACCAGTGCGGCCTCTTGTACTCACTCGATTACGCACCTAATCAAATCACCTGCTTGTTTATACGCTCGCTACTCCAGGATCAGAAAAGCAGCTCAAGCTTCATTCATACCGCCCGTTTTCCTTTGAGGAATTCCAAACAATATCCATAACAAACCCAGCAGTCTGTGCTTTCCTCCCAAAGGCAGGCTGCTGGATTTGAATTTCTCTTTCTTGTTGGACAAATCCACATGCTCTGTAACATGTTCAAACTGTTTTCCGCGTACTTTAGGAATCCTCTCATGTTCAGAAGCAGCCATTGATTTGTTTGGAGCCGGTGGCATCATAATCACCCCAGAAGTGGAAGGAGCTGACTTACATTTTCCGCTCTGTTATACTTGCGTTATTGGAGTGTGGCTTTCCTGAATGCGCTGGCTGAGAGTTTGTGGATATTGCATTACAACAATATTGTCTCTGTATGCGCTTAGTTGTTCGCCGAGAGACAGACTACAAATGGCCGGGTTGCTGCTTGTTTAAATGCTCCCAAGCATTGCTAATGCCTGGATTATCTCCTAGAGAAATGATTTAGTGAAAATAATGGCTTCAGAATGGTCCCGCTGCAGCAGATATGTGCACCAACCCAATAACCAGTCCTCTGAGAGAGCGTATTGATTGTAGCAATAGTATAAAAAGCAGTTTTTTTTATTTATTCTGAAGCTGACTTGTGCTAAACCCACCTGATGCTGAATCCAGAAAAGAAGGGCAAATATGGAAACGTGGGTTTGGAAACTCTTGTTTTTCGTTTCCTGTGAGAAGTGCAGAGATCATCAGAAATATTGGCATAACTTCACCCGGCTCATTGTCTGTGGTCAGAGCCCCTCCACCCCCGCTCCATGTTTACACCGAGACACTCTGCCTGCCTTAAGATCAGCTATGACATCATTTTGCCACAGCTGCGGGCCGCACACGAGGCGTGGAGAGGGAACAATTGACCAGGGGGGACGCAGGAAGAGCCGGCTGACCTGATTGCTCAGCTGGCCGAGCAACTGGGAAGGAAGGCCCAAGGCGGAGCCGTGGATGTGGGGAGGGGTGATGGTGGTGGACAGTGCCCTCGTCACCCTCCCCTCCTCCTGGATGCAGCGATCATGATCGCCCTGCCCTCTGCTGTTCTCCTGCCTGCCTGCTTGTCTGAGCCAAAGGAGATTTGTACATGAAAAATGATCTACAATCTCTGTGGCTGTATCAGCTTCTAGATATAGATGTTCCTGATAGGCCAAATCCCCTTTAAGAGGGCTTTATCCCATTCATTGAAAAGCCATGGAGAACAACACATTCTTTTATCTCGGCACCTCAGTATGTTCTAAATACACGCCATGTTTTGAGCTTTGACACAAATCTTGAATCGGCTTGTTTGGTGCGCTTAGCGGAGAAGGTTATCGTTTAAATGTTAGCGCAATCTACATTGCATTGATCGGTCTTAATTATTAGACGCACAGCTGCTGCCTGAATACGAATCAGATGGATGTTTCATCTATGTATAGATAGACAGCTGGAAAGGGCACCATGCATTTGACCTACCATATGTTCATTTCCATATAGAGAAAGAAGACCGCAGTGTACAATAACTTTGACATGACAAACATTTCTTTGGAGAATATAGAGACTGTTATTTTAGAATTGCTTTAAATGTAATATTATTGCTTTTTATTAATGTTATCAATAATAATATTATTAATATTATTAGTGTTATTCATATTAACTATTATTATTAGTAGTAGTAGAAGTGTGATAATTTTATAAAAATGTATTTAGTATATATTATTTAAGGTATTTTAATAATGTATTGTAATACAAATAAAAACAAAGTAGTAATAATAATAATAATGTCAATATTTTCATAATTTCTGTTTTAAGGTTAAATCTTTCCAAAAATGAAAACCTTGTCTTGGTCCCTTATATCATTCTAAACAATTATGTATTTTAAAGAGATATTTTGAAGAATGTGTGTGTGTGTGTGTGTGTGTGTGTGAAATCTAATATAATTTAATAAAATAATGCTTACAGGTTTAAAATGAAGTAAATCATGTCCAGTTTCAGTTTTGGGTGAACCATTCTTTTTAAGACCCCCAGGGATATGTGTACCCATGGTTGTGGATTGCTGAACTAAGTAAGTTGTGTCCCAACCAATGTAAACCTACATTTTATTTGAGGACAGGGAACATAAGCCTGAAAATAGATGACAAACCAGAGCACATAAATCCGGAGAGGGGAGATCGGGTGCATTTCTGTGTGTATGTTTGCATTTGGGCTAGAGATTGTGATAGCCCTTTCCTCCTTAAGAGATATGTTTTGAGTGCAAGGAGCCGATTCCCGTGAGGCGGGTGATCCTTTTTAATGACAGGGATTCATCTGTTAGTGTCCCTCAGGCCCCACGCAGCACTGTGCGGCGCGGCTCCCAGCAGCCCACAGTAGCCTCAGTAGAGCGCACCTCCTCAGCCCCTCAAGATGCCGTGTGGGAGTTTAATTACTCCTGTGGCCACAAACTGCAGCTTACGCATGCTCATTACCTCAAATGCCTTCATTTTCTGCAGTTTTTAATCACTTTTAGCCAAAAATATTGCACCGGAGATGCCCATGCCAAAGTGAGAAATAGAACAAGAGCAGAAAGCAAGAGATTGCTCTTATGAGGGGGTTGGGCTGGTTGTGTTTGAATAGGGGTTCGAACTGAGGGAGGAGAGGGGGCTTAGAGATAGGACTTTGGATTATTACCTCGACAAAAAGGACTAAACATCTATTCAGTCTGTTCTTTAGGGCCTATCCCTGCTGCTTTAATTAACTTATTTAAACTCCGTTTAGTTCATCCACCACTACTTAGAAGAATTAAGCTGAGTTGTCTCTTCATATTTGCTCAAAGGCTTTAAAGTGTCACCACTTGAAGTAGCCGACGATTTAAAGAACGGTTTGTGTAAAACCTGATAAAAACTGCAGCTTCGATTGCTTAATAGTAGAGATATGAACGATTAATCGATGAAGAGATACTAGATACAATATACAAGTGCATCATCATTTATTCATAATGTGCAAACTAAGCTTTTAATGTGATTTAAACTTTAAAAGTGCATTAAAATAGAAACAACACAACGTTCTTCCATGTGGAAAGCAATATAAATGTAGTAGCTAACGAAGTCATTTCCCCAGATAATGGTTTCATATCATGCACTTTGCAGGGCTGTGGGACACTGTACACATAGGCTATAGCCCATTCATTTCTACAACTTAAATTTAATTTGAAAATTGCAGATGTGATTTAGCAGATAAAGCAGAATTTTCATTTTAGGTGCATGTTTTATGTAGCTGCAGATACGGTTCATGTGTATGGTTGGGGCTTAGCTTTCCCCTGGCCATGGGGACTTCGGGCAAAAATGCCAGTAAACTGGACAAAAATGCTCCTGCACAAACAATTATAATCTATTACGGTTACTAACAAAGTGAAAATAAATAGTGTTGATTGCGACATTAAATTAAGATTTGCTCATGTTGCACCATATTTAATTTTAGCCGTTTTTACAGTGTTGAACATTTTAAACAATCACACACAATTCAGTTGAGCTTAGGAATGCAGTGGCCAATCCGAGGCGTTCAGATGAGTCATTGCTGAAACTCATCAGTTTTGTTGAGTGTGAGATCGTTCTCTGACTGAACTTCGGACTCTTTGTAAGTAAGAGATTTATTTCACAGTGCAATCAGTTTTGTTGGAGAAAGAGACTGCTTAAACTTGCAATAGATCAAAGTAGGGGTGTGCGATATGACTACTTTTGATCGTGGATGATAGAAATGTCTCCACTATCTGCTTTTGAAGAAATATCGTAGTATCGTGCTACAGTACACATTCTATCAGCTGCAGTTCTGGCGCCTCCATCATATACTGTGCAACACCACATGCATTCACAGCAGTGTTAACTCAGCGGTACAGTTTCTCTCATTATTTGCATGTGCTTTTAAATGTTTCATTCGTGCGCTGGTCTGACCTGTGCTTTTTCTGAGCACTGCATACACCCGAAGCGCGCGCGCTAAAGCTCGTCAAACAGCACCTGAATATTTAACCAAGTTATCTTTTGCGTTAATACTGTCAAAAATCACAAGGTTTACATGTAGACTCAGTTGGTTATGTCTAAAATGAAAGTAAACAGTTGAGAAAAAAACGTATACGTGCCTGTATATTATATAAGTGCAGGTCATAAAGGGACAGTAGGCCTATTAAACATATTGCCTACCGTCATTACTGTCAAGGGATAGATCACCCTAAAATTTTATTTGTCATTATTTACTCACTGTAACATTGTCCCAAACCTTTATTAATTTATTTAATGTGCTGAACACAAAATAATATATTTTGAAGAATGTGGGTAACCAAACAGTTGCTGGTCCACATTGAATTTGATAGTAGCTATGGAAGTCACTGTGGACCAGCAACTGTTTGGTTTTCCACTTTCCTCAAAATAGCATTTATGCTCAGAAGAACTCATTCAGGTTTAAACCCACTTTTGAGTGAGTAAATGGTGGTATAAAAATAAAACACTATGACAGAATTGACAGACAGCTGACAGAATTTTTTTTTGGGGGGGGGGTAAACTTTTCCCTTAACAAAAGAGAAAAATCACTCACTGCTCTTGACTGAAGAAATGTAATACAGCTGCTTTAGGAATCAGTTCAATCAGTGTTTTAATTTTTATAATTGTTCGTTCAATTTCTTGAATGATTCTGCTAAATACAGCAATTGTACCTGAAAATAAAGCACTGTTTGTTTCATTTGTATATTATGTGTAGTTGTAATGTGTATCTTTGACATTCTTTTATCTTTGTTTTTTAAAAACAACGATTTTTTTTTCCACCTAAATAGCTGTCTTTATTTTTTATATATATTATTAGGGTTACCTCAAAAAGGCTTCGTCTTTATAATAGGGAAATTAGTTTGGTTGTAATGCTCAGACAACAAGCAAAATAGTAAAACCAACATGACAAAGAATTGTGATTTAAAAACGTGAATTGTGATATTTAGAAAAAAAAAACGTGATATGATATTTTTTCCATATCGCCCACCCTTAGATCAAAGTTGGTGATAATGTCACTTTCTATATATAATTTTTTCGCTGTTTGAATAACCATGGAAATAAAACATTATATAGGCTAATTCCCATCATCAAAAAGTGGTCCACATGCATTCATCCTTTCCGTATAGTTTGCACTGTTAGAAGTGCAAAGTGCAAAAGCTGTGCACTAATGTTTGTTAGTTAAATGTACTCCCTGTGAGGTAATGAGTAGCATCCCAATACGTGCTGCATTCTCCTTTTAATTACCGTTAATCCACTAGTTGTTTTATAATGAGGTCATATCAATATTGAGCCTTATACTTCCCTCTGTCGTTAGGAGCTTCACACTGCCCTCCTCACTGGATGGGCAGAAGTAGACTGGCCAATGATCTGATTTTGTGTATTTATTCATTTCTTCACTGGCTATCTGTTAAAAGCTTTCTGAAAGGGTTTATGTCATCTGTTCTACATAAGTAGAACATAACCCTTCTGATGGTTACACTTGCAATTGGATCTGTCTAAAAGAGGATCTTCCTTCCATGTCTTCTGTCTCTCGCTTTCACAGCCTGCTTTTCTCTCGGAGAGACTGTGAGACATATTTCTCGCTGTAACCCGGCTCTCAGGGGCCTGCTCTGGGTGGCTGCTGTCTGCATCAAGGGGAATTTCTGCAGACATTGTGCAGGCTCTCAGATCATTACCAGCCTCCTTTACTGAGCCTTTGTTCCCCCCCTCCGCCTGCTCGGGCGCTGAGCTGACACGCGGCGCTCTGTCGACGTGAAGACCAACCACCAAACAGCGCTTCTCCTGACGTAGTGCAATGCAGAGGACAAGCTGACTGTCACTCCTCCGCTTGTCTGTCCCTCCTCCCCTCACTGTGTCATCTTAAATCTGTTCATCTGTTAACAAAGCATCAGACAGCTTATTATGAAGGTGTGAAAAGCAGAGAAAATCACTCCACATTCCTGCATTGAGACACTGTGTCAAAAAGCCAGTTTTAGTAAAAGCATCTAAATAATAGTGCTAATCTTTCGCATTCGATTTCTTGTGTTTTTTTTTTGCGGATTTTATATTTTTACATTTTATTTTATTTTTTTATGTATTTTGGAACTTTTTTATTTTGCATTGTGGTCTTTCCATCCTCCATTTTATGCCAACTTTGCATATAAAAAAATGAATGCATGAATTACACACCAAATTTTTTTTTATTATTAATTTATTTTTATATCTGAATTTTTAAAGGATATATATATATATATATATATATATATATATATATATATATGTACATGTATGTGTATGTGTGTGTGTATATATATATATATATATATATATATATATGTACGTATTTCGGCGTCTGCCGCCTCTTTAAATGATGACGTAAACATCTAATATGCATTTGACTTTCACTTTAAAGTGATATTTGTGTTATTTATTGTTATTTTTACTATTTATAATTTTGTGTAATTACTTGCCTGTCAGTTGAGTTTGTGGCAAAACCTTTTGCAGTGTTTACATGTTGTTTATACTTGCATAAAATGTATAAAAATAGATGTTTAATTTCATGAAGTACAATCTGATTTCAGTTTTTTTTTAATTTTTGTGTGTCAGTTGAATAAGACTATTTTCCCTATATATTTAATCATTGAGGATTTCTTAAAAAGAAAAAAAGTGAAAAAAAATCTCATCTAGTCTCATCTCGTTTTCATGAACCCAGTCTAGTGTCTCATCTCGTAGCATAAGTGTTTCATCACAACCCTAATAAATAAATGTATGTATGTATGCATGTATGTACGTACGTACGTATGTACGTACATGTGTATAAATAGATAGATAGATAGATAGATAGATAGATAGATAGATAGATAGATAGATAGATACAATGAACCAGACCAGTGGGCATACAAACGGAACGGATCTGCAGTGCGTATTTTTTCCGCGCCCATGTTAACGGATCAGAGCGTTCACACTGCACACGATTGTGGTCTGGCAATGTGCTATGGAAGCGCTGAGTCTGCAGCAGTGCAGCGATCATTTTTGCACAGAGTCTATTTCTGCTGTGCTGCATGCACTGAATTAAAGTGACAGTGCATTATTCATGGTAAAAAAAAAAAAAAAAAACTAAATATGGATTGACACAGAAATGTAGTAATTACACCATAAATGCATATAATTAAAGTCTACTGTAGGAGTGGACTGCAAACGTGTCTTGTGCGAAAGCAAAATGAGTCTGTGCTGCTTTTGCACTGCATACACATACTGTATATGCAGTGGTGCAGCATATCTATTTCGATATCTGAGCCAATGCCACAAAAAGCTCTATGACCAATGCATGGCAAAAAAAAAAAAAATCCCTGGACACTGGATTTTATTTTCATTTTTTTGCCCTATGTCTGTTTTAGAGACCTGTTACAGCTTTTTAATAAAGCTCTAATTAGTTTTCAATTGGAAATATGTTTCAAATTCACACTGATGCATCTATGAATGTAAAGCAAGTCTGTGTGTGTCAAAGTCATGAATAAAATCTAAATCGGAAAATTTATCAAAGAAATCGCAATAGGTTTTTTTCCCATATCGCACAGCCCTAGTAAAAATGTGTTTTCTTTACCAAGAAAGTGGCAAGATGAAAATAACTATATTCTGTTTCAAACTTTCACATAGCATCTTTAGGTTATAATAACATAAAAAATACAAATCCAGATTTAGATTTTCAAAGATTTAATACTAATAATGATAATAATAATGGTAATTTTTTCCCCCCAAAATGCAATAAATCCATTGAATCGATGTAAAAGTTATTTTTCATACTGAAACTGTTGAAAAAAAATAAAAATACTTATCTTGCTTACATTTCTTCCCCAGCGCAGAAACCATCAAAGGTTCATCAAAGCTGTCAAAATTATTATTATAATTTTTTTTTTTTAGGGCTGCACGATAAATCGCATGCGATTTGTCCTGTGCATCTTGTCAGTAAAGCCAGTTCTGTGATTAGTAGTAAATCTCCATCATGTGCTTTCAGATGGAGTGGCAATTAATACACAGGGCAGTAAGATCGCTGTCAACTATGCAATATTGCATTCATAATCTTAGGTGATTCATCTGTAATTATGAACATGATATTGCATAGCTTGTCAGTTACTGGTTACAGTGCGTGGAATTGTGCGCTGTGATTGGTGGAGCGGATGTTATCGCATTCTGCAGAGAAGGGAGACTGGCATTTGTCACGGTTTGGAAAGATGGGGAGAAAACATCACAGAATAAATCGGCAGATATCGCATTCTGTCTAAAATTCAAAATTGACCATATACAATACTGATTTTGGTGGGAACTAAATTATTTTTTTTGATGGTGTTTGTTGTGTTTTGGAAACAAAATGGTTTTGGAACCATGCGTCTGGGAAGAGCTCCTCGGCCAATTGTCTTCTGCATCCTTACTGAATGGCAACACGGGAGCTTAAGTTTCAACCTGTGCCATGGCACTGTGTGCTGGGCCCCTGCCAGGGTTCAGAGGTTACACTTGGGAGGCATGTGTGTGGAAGGGAGAATCAGTTTGGGGGCCCCAGCCTCCCACAATATGTCCGTCAGCAAATCTCTTTGTTTTCTCCCCTTAACTGCTCAAGTCCCCACTTTGTTTCCAAGGAAATGTTGCCAGAAGAGATGATCCTGGGTAACGGTACGAGAACCTAGGGGTATGCATGATGCCCTGTTTTTCCTCGATAAATGTGTGGTGTCCAAGGCATGCCCGATTATTTTGCTACCGCTTCTTTTTTTCAGGTCCTTTTGCCTTTGCTGCTCTTGAGGGACCCATGCATTCTGTGTACATGTGTGCGTGAGCTAGTGCATGTGTGAGTGCTTCCATATGTCTAGACAAGAGTGGAATCCCAGGGGCCCCACACGTTTAGACTCAGGATATTAAATGACCTAATGGCCAAGTTATTTGTGTAGGATTCATTTAGAGAATCTGGCGAGGAGCATTAAATCATAATGAAGAGGGTATGAATTTTGATGGAAGGCGGAGGGCTGCTTTGGGAGCTTGTCCAGGTAAAGCTTTGGCTAAGTCGGCTGCATAAAACCCTCATTGAAAGTATGAGGCTCATACAAGTTTGAACAACCAGACGTAGACACGACATGACCAGAGCTTGAGGTGCACGCTCAGACCTCTCTGAGAGTAAGAAAAATGATTAACACCTAAACAAGACAGAACAGACATCCTCACAACTCTGTTATAAGAATCAAATCCCTTTAAAAGCCCAAAATAAAACACTTTTGCTGGTTTTGTATAAACTTGGCTGAGTAGTTTGGTTGTTGTGTTTGGATTCAGTGGTATGTGTGGGGACTGTAGCATCAGGTGATATCTGAAACATCATCTCGCTGAAGTCTGAGCCTCATTAAGATAAGAGAGAGACACTTTTCAGACGCTTTATGTAATGACTCCCTTTGATGTTCTGGGCAGGCTTGGACAACAGTCCCGCCAGTCAACTTCTGAAGAATTTAGTCATAGGTATGCTTACCCTTGCTCAGCACACATTTTCCCCTTTCGTGACACCATTAGAAAGGCACTTTTTTTTCTGGAAGCTTACTGTATTAAAAACAAAAAACAAAACTTTCACTACCTTTCAAAAATTCGAGGTCAGTAACATTTTTGATTTAATAAATAAATAAATAAATAAATAAAATTATTGTTATCTGTCTGAAGAAGTACAAAAGTCTTTACTCACTTTAGGTCAATTTAATGCATACTTGCTGAATAAATGTATGATTTTTTTTTTTTTAATTCCACAAAGTTTTGACCAATAGTGTATATTTAATTTATTATATTTTATACAATGTTTTATTTTTATTTTAATATTGAAAATATTGTCAGTTCTCGTGGAAATTGACACGGAATGTGTAGGGAATTTCTAGATTTTTATGTGTTTATTTTTGCACCTCTGCATTTTATGCTGTAGTGCTCCTTTTAGCATGACAAAGTCAAACCATATTTTTGGAAAATGAATTTGATATGATTAAATAATGATGCCAAAATACTTTATTTGGTGGGCAAGAACAACTATAAGTAACACATCTGTATGTTGACTTCCTTAAACAAAAAAAAAACACTGTCTGTGTTTGAGCATGACAACTTCTGGCTCATCTGAACACCTGAGGTCCGGATGGGACTTCCTGTTATCTGAACAATGCAGGGCTGAGGGAAAGTTCAGGAAACCTGGTTTGGAAATGGTTAAGCAGTCATTATATTTTCTGTTTAGTGCCGCTGGTGGCACAGAAATTACACACTACAGCTTTAAGGCTATTAAAGTTAGTTTACAGACCCCGAGATACCAATAATTATAGATAAATGTATAACACTTATATTAAGCTGTTACATTGGGCCTATCATGTATTATAGTGTTAATCATTCCTATATTATAAGACTTTTTAAACTATTTATCTAGGTTAAGCAGTAATGTGCGGCTCAGTTATGCGAGTCTCAGTGGCGTGAGGCCTCTCTCTCACTCAACGTTCCTCAGTTAACAGGAACTCCCTTATTTCCTGAACGCCCCTCACTATTTCACTCCTATGCTAAAGACACATACACAGCCTCAGGTGTCACCGTATCCAGAGGCCAAAAATATGAACCTATGTGTCTGTTAACACCCATGTGCTGACACAGACTAACATTGTGCTCTAACCAGTAGAAACATAAGCTTCCAGCTACAGGAAAAGTATCAGTTCATAGTGTGTATGAAAATATAACACAATCACAGCCATATATTTGATATGGAGAAGGCGTTTAGACCAGTGGGCAGGGTTTGGAAATCATGGTGTTGGGTTTAAGCTTCCTAACTGATCCCTGAGTTAAGTTTGATGTTTCATTCATCAAATGTACAACAAGGTGATCGTTAAAATCCCAAGGCAATGATTGAAGCTGCAGAGGGAACAGATTAGCGAAACGAGTGGAACGAGTTTCATGAAGTTGTGATCTGTTGATGTACATGTTAGAGGTTCAGATGATAGCTGGGTAAAGATGGCGAGTGAGTGAGAGGAAGAGAGCAGAGCTCTGTGACACAGGGTTGTAGACCCCTGCTTTGGGCTGATTGACCCTCTGTGCTCTGGCCAGTAGATGTTGGATTCGCAGCTCATGCTCTATTGATCCATGTGAGCCCACTCCACTCACAAAAACACACACATTCACCTGCACACAAAAAAAAGAAAGAAAGAAAAGATGGCGGCACAGTCAGAGAACATGCCATATCGGTTCACAGGGATATGTGCACTTTCCAATTTTCCATCTTATTTTTCTGTAAATTAATCTTATAACTCTAAAACAAGATAAATGTATATATATTGGATTTTTCTTTAGCCATTGGCAAATTGTTATTTTAGGAAATCTCATTAAATGTTGTAGGATTTACATTTGAATCAAGAAAGCAAGTGTGGTAAAAATACTTGATTTCAATTGTTTTAGGAGAATAGATATTAATGTATTTTGTGTCTTGCTTTTTAGGACCCTTTTGCAGTTTCTCCAGCTGACATGCATGGATTTGTTTCATTCATGCATATTTCTATCATGTAATTAATACATGATTCTGTGGAAGGACTGGGAATTATATTAAGTATTGATGATGTATGCAATATATTTGCCAATTTACTTTACAAAAAGTTTATTAGTTTTAGATGTATTGTTGCATTACATTTTAATCTGCTTAGAGACAATAATGGATTGGTTTAAATTATTGCCTTTTTTTTAATCACATATCGTGAGCCATTTTAGTCTTGTAATATTGCATATAAAAATATAATAAGAGTGCAAAAAAAAAAACAACCTCACAAATATAATTAGAGTGCAAAAAAAAAACCTCACAATATAAATGTTTTAACTGCATGGTATTTTTGTGTCTGTTGTGCTGACAAGTGTAAGTGTTTGCCTCTGCATGTGTGTGTGGTCGCACTTAAACCGAGTTGAGGGTGGGGAGAGAGGCAATAAGAGAAGAATGATTACCAGACAGGCCTCATGCTCGCTGCAGATATGCAGGCCTAGCAGTATTTTGCCTCTGCACAGTGTCAAGCATATTGATCAGCCTCTTGTAATAGAGAGAGGGCAGTGTGCAAAATCAATGTTCAATTTTTCCCCCTCTCTCGCTCTCTCTTTTTCTCTCTCTGTGTCAAAATAACTTTCTAACTTGCACTGAAGCTGATTCACATCTCTGGCTGTTTATTCTGCCACACTTTATGACGGTGTAAGAGGGATTTGAATGTCATCATTGTTCCATTGTTTGACCTTTCTGCTTCAAAGACTTAAGAACGGAAAGAAAAAACAAATGAATATGCATTTGTCCATTGATAAAGTGCAGTGTGCGTAATGGCAAAGCCTGGAAATGAGGTGTCTGTGTAAATGTTACATATCTGTGTTAAAGGATTAGTCCACACAAAAATTAAAATCGTGTCATCATGTACTTATCCTCATGTTGCTTCAAACCTGGATGACTTAGTTCCTTCTGTGGAACTTAAAGGTTATCTTTTGTAAAATGTTATTTTTGTACATACAATAAAAGTCAATGGGGCTCAGTTTTGTTTGGACCACAGTGTTCTTAAAATAATGTTCTTCCACAGAAGAAAATTAGTCATACATCTTTGAGTAAATGATGACAGACTATTCATCTTGGTGGAACTACCCCTTTAACTAGGCTGTCCAGTTAGTCCAGTACGAGGATAAAATCAGGCATCTTTTTCTGTTACGCAAGTGTTCCCATTTGTTCCCTTTTCCCCCTCTCTCTCAGCGTTTGATACAGATTATAAAAAAGATTAGGTCTGGCGTTACTGTCCCAGTCTGTCTACCATCAGAAAATAGAATTTCATTTAGGTAATCCAGATGGTTTTCCTCAGTTTGTGTGTCTGGTATTTGGCCGGCTGTCACAGCTTTTAGCAGCTCAGGGTGAGCTTTTGTGTTTGCACAGAGTGCCGAGGACTTCGACAGAGCCACTGCTCATGCGTTCGTCGGCATCACCACTGACAATGAACAAACGCACACCTGCTGCTGATCAGTAGCTATTGTTGTACGTATAAAAAATAAAATCTGTTTTGCAATGTCTTTATTCTAATGGTACCGAGATAATTTATTGATTATTTCTGTAAACGAATTAATGCAGCTAAATGCACCTGTATATTATATTCTTTCTGAGGCCTGGCTGTCGATATCTATTTGGCTGATTCATTGATTAGATTCACGAGAGGGCTTATTAGAATGTAGCGGAGGTAAAATAGTTAATCTTGAGAGCAAAAATAATGCAAGGTTTCTCCACTGGACGCAGCTTAATCTTTATTCACCTTTCTGTCATGTATGCTTCATTTTTCACTCTCTAGATTCAGCCCCTCGAGTCTTTGTTGCGCTCATGTAAATGATCTGGCGTGGGCAGCCGTGTGACCTTATGGCAGTGCAGACCTCATGACATCAGTCAGCGCTGTTCGTCTCGAGGCAGCAGCATTTTAATGAGCGGTCGCTGTGCCAGACTTGGCCAGGCTCTGCATCTCTCTGGTTTGGTTTGGACGCCAGCCTGTGCTCCTCCATAACCACCCTGTCCCACTCGCAGCCCCACCACAGACGCATGCGATCCGCCCAGTGGGATAGTCTTTCCCCACTGTTGCAGGTGGACGACACAAGACACGCTCTGAGACATGATCCCTCTGCGAGCAGATGCCCTATCTGGAACGCTTTGGGCCCGGTGGAGCAGGTTGGGTTGGGGTAGGGCCGCCGGGCTGGGGCTGGCCGTGTTGGATGGGTGATGATGAATGGGGCTCACCTGGTGGTCTCTGTGAGGGCTGGCAGGCTGCGCTGTGGGGGTCTCCCACCAGCCTGTCCCAGGCAGCGTGTGGCAGGAGGCAGCAGCCAGGGCCACATTAATCAAACCCTCCACCTGCCTCTTTTTCACTGTCTCCCTGTGCGTCTCTTTACACATTCTCCACCAGGCTTGTCGTGCAGAACAATGAGTCTTTGAACAGAGCCAGAGCAAGGCCAGTCTGTCTGACAGTGGCCATTTTATAGCTAAACCTTGGACTCTTTTTACATTCATGTACTAGGTGTTTAATGCTATTAAGGCAAGGTGAACGATCCTCTCTCCTGTCAAGCCTGGGAGCATGTATGAAAGCTGAAATAGACTAAAGGTTTCTTTAGCACTTAACATCGGTAGGCCTTTGCCCTGCTCTGAAGTCTTAACAGCTTTGGCTCTCTAATGCTAGAGTTAGTGACACCTCCTTTTGAGGTCACTGAACACATAATTGGGTACTTAGTGAGGCCTGGTGCTCGGCGTGGATCGCTTGAAGTTATGCTTCGAGACAAACTGTGGACATGACGATCCAGTGATTTGATCATAAAGATTTTTTGCCTAATATCTAAAAGACAAAGTGAAATATTTTATATTTTAAAATAGAAACTCTATTTTTAAACTGTTTGAATAAATTATAATGACATAAGATTTGCAAATGTATGTATTATAATTTTACGAATTATTTGTTATTTATAAAAAAAAGTACAAGATATAAAATAAGATCTCACACTGACATACTGTATGCAATTTTATATGCGGTCTTATTTATTTTTTTGTATTAACATTTAACTGTTAAAAATGTACAAAATAAAGCAACTCTGGCCCACGGCCATTTGTTGTCTAGAATAGCGTGGAAAAAAAACTAAACTTGCCAGAACAACATTGCAGCAGTAATTATAGAAGAATTTCAATAGCCAACATGAAAAGCTCAATCGTTATGTAATAAAACATAAGCAGCAATCAAATAAACAAATGGATTTTACTGCATGTGAAATTGACCGTT
>NW_020524609.1:0-30674 GCF_003368295.1 Carassius auratus
GTTTTTATTTTAGTGGCTTCTAGTGTTTTCCAACCAGTTCTGTCACAATAATACCAACATGAAAACGCATTAACAGATATACTGATTAATAAAGAAATTACACAGCAAGTCTGTATAGAAAGGAAAGTAAAAACAGTCAGTGTAGCATGTAGTTTCATAGTTTCTGTTTGTTCATAACCTGCTTAAAAATAAATAAATAAATAAAAAAGTTAAGTTTCTTAAACTTTAAGTTACTAAAAGTTAAGAATTTTTCATTAATTCGCTTACAGACCTGCTTGTTACAATAATCTTTCAAAGAAGTGATGCACCGACCTGGCGAAATGTCAGTTCCAGTGATTAATTTTTCCTTAAGTGTATTGACTTGTGTAAACATGTTTAAGAACTGGTGCACCTTGACTGCAAGTTGTCTAAAGACGTACAATAAGCTCAGCAAATAGATTGTGGATGGTTGCTGCATTCTGCAGAATCTGAGGCTAATCTCTCATCTCCCAAATCTAAAGTCTAAACAACACCAAGAAGCAATATGACCTATATGCAATGAAGTGCTTCCTTACAATAGCCAGGAATTGTTTATAAACAATAGTTTAGGTTGGTTAAACTAGACAAATTTACATAAATGGCAACTATTCGGTCACAGTGGACCATGTTGAAAGTCTTCAAGTTACGTGAAAGGAAATTGAGAAGTGAAAAGTAATTATCATGTTTTTAAAAGTCCTCAAACATAAATCTGACAATGGTAAATCATCTTGGTAAATCATCTTCATTTTTACTCGTTGTATTTGATCATAATACACAGAACTTAACAGAAGTCAATAATTCGTCCCAGGTTCAAGTCAGTCTTCTCACAACAACATGGTTAAAAAGTTTATTTGATCTTATTTATTAAATAAAATCAAACCTGAATATCTTAGACAATTTCCTTAACTTTAAAGCTTATTTTGAGTGGATGTCTTCAAAAACCTGTGCTGATATTGTATAAAGCAATATAAAAAAAAAAGTGAAGTGACATTCAGCCAAGTATGGTGACCCATACTCAGAATTTGTGTTCTGCATTTAACCCATCCGAAATGCACACACACAGAGCAGTGAGCACACACACACAACACTGTGAGCACACACCCGGAGCAGTGGGCAGCCATTTATGCTGCGGCGCCGGGGAGCAGTTGGGGGTTCGATGCCTTGCTCAGCCCTTCGACTGGGAGTCCAACCCTCTAACCATTAGGCCACGACTTCCCCCACAGCAATATTCTCTGAAGATATAGTCACTTTTTGTCTGGGCTTACCTTTGTAGGCCTGTTGTCACATGAATGTACACCTGTGCCAGGGCTTCTACACAGAAAGTAGTTGGTTTATAAGAAGTACACTATCATCAGAGAACCCAGAGCATTATAAACCTTGCTACATCAATACTTACTTTACAAGGCTCCTGCAATCTATCACAGTTACTCATTTCCCTTCAGCAATTTCATTCCCCTGAACCTAGTCTTTATCTTATGTCTTTTCATCGGTTGTAGTCATCTGCCCCTCCCTCACCCCTTCCTTGCTCTATCTCTCTCCATACAGATAATATCACGTGGTGATGTGATGTGAGGATATCCCTCATGTGATAATCAGGTTTGTCATCAAGACATTTCAACATTTAGATCAACATTTAGATCCTAGCCAAATGTGAATTATGCATATTTATGAATAAACTCTTCCTGTCCCATTTATGGCATTTAGTTGCAAAAAGTGTAATATATTATGCATATTCACATACAATGACAATTATTTTAAAAAACTGTTATTTTAGTCACTACGTGAGTCTGAGAAGTGGAAAATCTCTTTTAAGTATCATACTGAGGTTAAATTTGGATCAAACTCGTTCTAAAAGCACAAGCAGCCTGCAGGGATTTCCCAGAGACTGTAACAAGATCCGACAGATCATAAACAATGTGACAGACTTCACAGATCACACAAACCTATTAAAAACACTTGTTAAGTTACTTGTCGGGATAAAATTGGAAATAATTAGGAGCTTGTTTGTACTCTCGGTCATGTTCACTAACAGAAAAAGATTGTAAATCATTTGTAGATCATTAAGTAAATAATTATATCTCTTCCCATGACCTTTCAAGGGCCATCAGTGTGAAAACGGATAAAAGAGACTGTGCATGTACATCTGTGATTCACTCAGAAATAATGACTCATAAATCTGGATTACGTAATCAGATTCCAAAAATTCGGTACTTTTCATTAGATTAAATTACATTTCATCACTTAAACCATCACTTAATGGCAATAAATGATTCATAATTTATTGATTCTCCCTAATTCTTCTTTTTCATCTTTTAAACTGTACTTTCTAAAATAGCCTACCACTTATAGACAGTCAGAAAGTCTTCTAGTCTTCTGCGGACATTCACACAAAGATCAGTCACTAGTCGGGTGACTGTAATTACACAGAAAACTGAGAAGCCATGCAGACAGCATATTACCACTGGATTTTAAAGAAATAATTTCAGTTTTAAGAAACGTTTTCTTAGCATTTCAACATTACATCAACTATGGATGAACATGCAGGGTTATTTAATCATGCATTACCAGGGGTGCACATCATTTTTTCAGCCTGGTTCTCATAAGAGAACCTGGAGCTTTGGTTTTGGTCCTCACACTGCATATAGCGTGACCCATTAAATATATCTATAAAAAATTATTAATAATAGTTATAATATTATTTCACTTTATTTATTTAGTTTTTTAATAAAATAATAGTAAATAAACTAAATAATAGTGTGTGATAATATTATTAAAATAAAAGTCAGACCTAGTATTAAATACAAATACATTTATTTTATAGTAAACCTAAAAATGAAATGCTTATATTTACTACTACTTTCTTTGTTTGCCTCTTTAAGAAGGATCGCTTTATGTATTCCACAATTTTAAGTCGCTTTGGATAAAAGCGTCTAAAAATAAATAAATAAAAATTTTCATCATATTCAACCATAAAATCAGCAGGCTTTTATTTTGGCAGGCTGCCGGCATGTAAGTATACGCGCTTACGGATTTAGCGCTGCTGCTGATTAAAGAGCGTCAGTGGATGAATGTCACAGTTTTTCATTGTGCCTTGAAAACGACATGGCATAGCCAGATTTATGCTTTCAGGTTGAAAATAAAACTTATATAGTAGAGTTTGTGATCTAAAATGGTAATTGTGTATTAACAGCTATCAACCATGTCGGTACGCAAATGCGCTGTCAGAACATATTTATATGACGCATTTTTTATTTTGGTTGTGCAAGCGGACCTGCAGACCACTTATGTGCAACCCTGTGTATTACTTTGTCTATTAAATGTAATTTTAATCAGTGAAAGAATTACCATCTGTTAGCAATCTACCTAGCTCTGTTCATATAATCACAATAATTTTTTATTCACTAGTAGATACATAAAGCCACATATTTTTTAAAGCCATATGTGACCCTGGACCACAAAACCAGTCTTAAATCGCATGGGTATATTTGTAGCAATAGCCAACAAAACATTGTATGGGTCAAAATTATCGATTTTTGTTTTATGTCAAAAATCATTAGGATAAAAATATTTTGTAAATTTCCTACAATAAATATATCAAAACTTAATGTATTATGATTAGTAATATGCATTGCTATTTGGACAACTTTAAAGGCTATTTTCTCAGTATTTAGATTTTTTTTGAACCATCAGATTCCAGATTTACAAATTATCTCTGCCAAATATTGTCCAATCCTAACAAACCATACATCAACGGAAAACGTATTTATTCAACTTTCAGGTTTGATGTTTGATGTATAAATCTCCAATTCAAAAAACAAATGAACCTTATGACCGTTTTTTGTGGTCCAGGGTCATATAATTGTTACAGTACAAATATAATAATGCAGCCAATCATATGTCATCTAGGCCCATTTAATCAGCATTTCTAAGAATGGCATACTTGGATTTACACCAACGTCCCATACTCTGTGTTCATACTCTGAGACAATGATCTTTTTGTTTTGCTGTCTCACACACTCTGACTCAACTCTTGGTCAGATTCTATCTATTAATCACTAACCAGGAAACAAAAGATTTGATTTAGGTATGAAGTTAATTTCACTTTCTGTGATGTAGCATACCTCACGAATCCGAAGCTGGAAGCTTTTTCCCTCATGATAACAGTTGTACGTTTTTAGAAGGGACAAAATATCAGACCTGAAAAAGGGACATGATTTAACAACAAGGGCTAAATATAATCATGTTTAGTCAGTTAGAAAGCATGTTTCTAATGTTCAGTGTGTATCAAAAGTGGAAATCTTTACTTTGCAATTACTTTCTCCTCATTCAGCCTCACATAGGAGGTCTTGTCAGGATCCATAGTGGAGTTCCTCGATAGAAACGCTTTCAGCTAGAGATAAGCAAGATAATGGGGGAGAGAGCAAGGAGAAAGAGATCAAGTTAATAATATCAAGAACAAGAAAAAGTGGGTGATTAGAAGGGAATAATACCTTGTGTTATGTGATTTTAAAAAATATTCATAACTAAAATGAACCATTATTGTCACCATAAATCTTGTGTGGGAGGAACAAGTGAAAGTAATCACAGGAATATGAAGAAATCACATGGTCCAACTGTTAACAGAATGTGTAATTTTCCCACAAGGCTTGCCATGGCATGTTTTCAGACCTTCTGACAGGTCACAGAATAGTAAAACATTCTTCAGTGGAAAAGTTGTGAAAATTCTTCACTCAGCTATTTTGCAGATTAATACAGAGAAAAAAAAACGCACCATAAAACCAGCTCGTACTAATTAAATTATTAATTATTAATTACTAATTTAATTTTATTATATATATAATTTATGTTTTCACACCATATTGTATATAATTACAATACATTTTTGTGCAGTTCTCAAATCTCTTTCTGTATAGCAGTATTCAAAACTGCCCCTCCATGAGACGTTTGAGACATTGCCTTTACACTTTTGAATCTGGCAAAGACGCAAATGAGATTCCATTTTAGGAATCTGTTTCATATATTAAACTATAATATGGCTTCAGAAGTCTTTCAACAATGTGACCAAGTTTTTTAAAGATTTCTGCAGTAGTGGGCTTCTGTCAATGCCTTTCTATTATCTGTATTCAAATAGCTTGATTCCGTGGGAGTAATAACGCAGCACTGGAATTTCAGGAGTGGCATGAGAGCTGGGAAGTCCCTCACAGGAGTATAAAATGACAGCAGGTCACTGAGCACCTACACTCAGAAGCACTTTCATCATGAAGCTGACGGTGTCTGCTTTGCTGTCTTCACCCTCAGCATCCTTCTAACAGGTGAGTGTATCAGAACAGACGAACTACAGTAACTGAATTAAAACAGTAACTGAGAACCTGTTGGGTTAGAACTGAGTTGGCAAAATTCTACATAATATAATCTAACATCTCTGCAAAACTAGCTGTACAGGTTTAACGATAAATTACATGAATTTGATATTTTAATTATATACTATCATTCTAAACATTTTTAATGCTTTTTAATTATTTTATGCTCACACAAGCTTAATACATTTTATCAAAAACCGTAATATTGTTAAATGTTTTATCATTTAAAATGACTTAATGTGTGATGACGAATCAGAATTTTCACATGATCATTCAATAATTATTCTAATATGTAGATTTTTTTTTTAGGTTTATCTGTTGAATAGAATGATTACAAATGAAAGCATTTTAAATATAAGTTTTTTTTTTGCGAAAACATTTAGTGTCACCTTTGATCATTTAAATGCATTGCTAAATAAAAGTATGAATTAATTTTTTTTAAAGTACAACAATCTTACTGACTCTGAATTTTTTGATACATCATGGATGTTTAATAAATTAACATTTTCTTTTTTCCTAAATACAGTCCAAGTCGTGGACAGCCAATATGTTCCAAAGACCTGTCAGTGTCCACAGGTCAAACAAAGAGTCAACAGACCACTTTCAGATTTCAATGTCAGTCTAAAAGGACCTAACTGTTTACAGGATGAGATCATGTATGTAGCTCACATACATTTTTTTCAAATTTATAAGATTCTTAATGTACGTGCCGAATTGGGTTTACATGTGCTATTATTCTCTGTGTTTTTCATTAGAGTCACACAGCAGAAGACTAATAGACTCGTGTGTCTTAGTCCAGATGGTCCCCAAGGCAAAAGACTGCTGGAATGTTGGCAACGGTAAGAGAGTGTTATTACTGCATAAGTCTCTAAACTACAGCACAGCATGTCCAAAAATCCAAACATCTCTAAATATGATGGCGGTATGCAAGTCTTAATCTGCTGAGTTTAAGTCTACTCATTTTGTTTTGTTTTGTTTTTTTTCAGCATGCAAAAGGACGGCAAGGACCACAAAAAATGCATACACAAACAAAAGCAAAAGCCAAGGCAAAGAAAGTAAAATCCAGGAAGGTCAAGTCTTAAACTCAAATACTTAAAGACTCTGAGAAAAGAAAGTAAGAGATCCACAGGAGAGAATACTCTTAAAAGCTTTTGCAAAGTGCTTTAGTGCTACTTGTTCATTCATATGCATTAAACAAGCACGTAAGAAAGGACATAAGAAAAGGCTGGATTCAGAGGAGTGCACACGTGTGTATGGAGGCCAAGGGATGGCATACAATGAAGACATGTTACAACAGGGACATCATCTAACCTTGACATGTAATAAAGGGATGAGTTAAAACCCTTTTAAAATTTCCGGACAGTCAGAAGACACAGCTTCATGGTCTTATAAATTCTTATACATTTTTATATTCTTATTGTTGTCAAAATGTTATATAAATATATATACTTATAAATGTATGTTTAGTGATCACATGAAGAAAATGCTTCTTTTTTTACAGTTTAATATAAAATAAACTAATATAATAAACATAAGCTAACACCTAAAAAATAACTTCTGTGTTTCTCTACCTTGTGTTCTCATGTACATATAATTATATATATTTATTTATTTTTTAACCCTTAAATATTACTTTAGATGGTATAATCGAATGCGTGTCTGCAGTCATTTTAAATAATAATATTAGTGCTGTCAATCAATAACAAGTCAATCAAAAGGAAAATGGCAACTAATTAATTTTTTCAGATTTTTCTTTTTTTATATTCAATCTTCAAATTAATGTAGAGACAACATAAAGACAGTATATTTTTTATATTTGTTTAACAGCATCTTTTTTTATGACTGAAGGTGGGTATCACTGATACCGATGTCTCTAGGAAATTCAACATACCAGTATAATTAAGAGCTATCAATATAAACATTAATTAGATTTGGAAAAAATAACAACTTCTAAAACCATTATAATAAATGCCACTTATCTGTACACAGAATGTACACAAAATATACAGAAATTGAATAAAGTGATCAAACCTTATAAAATCCTTAAAGCTGCAGTACATAACTTTTGACACTCTAGCAGTTAATAAACAGAACTGATAACAGACTAATCTCTAACTGACATACCATTCGAATTTCACATTAAGAAATTATTTTATCCCAAAAAGCTAATTATTCTTACTTCAAACTGGTTCTCTTTAAAATACAAATCTTGTGTTATCCCAGGCTATCTGTAATCAGAGGTACATTTAAAACTGGAATGTAATTCAATTTCAGTCACGTGTTTCCAAAACACAAACTCCTTTCTGGATTACAATTCGCCAACAAAATTATAAATGTAATTATTTCCTATAAATGATCTGTGAATCAGGCTTATGTAAGGGAATAGTTTTGAACACTAGCTGGTTATATACTTGCTCAAATATTTTTAACCAAACTATGTTACGGGCTGCAGCTTTAAAGCTGCAAAAGTTGTTGATTTCCTCTTCTTTCTTTTGTTCTTTGATTAACAGACATCACAGCAGCTGGGTTATTAGGTAATTTGTCTGCTATTACTTTAGCGAGCTGCCGCCACTGAACATGTAATGGGTCTAATAATGATATTTCATTTCTTGCTTTAATATGAAACGATACAGGCTACAGCACACCACCATATTAGTGAGTGCAATTGAAGAACACAGTACAATGGCTGACGGGACAGAAAAATAGTTTTTACTGACATATAACCTGACCACATCACATCTGCATTTGACTGATGTACACTGATGTACAGCAAAGATGCTCTTAATGCTATTATTGTTGAGAAAAAAGAAGCAGCAGCTGTGAGTGGGGTGGTCAACCCTAGCTTCGCCTCTGTGAGGAAAAAATGAATTGCCTGCATTAAAATTATCATTTTTACAGCACTAAATATAATATTTAATATAATATAATATACCACGTGAAGCACATGGTTTGCACATCTGATTTCAATGCAGTTTCTATGTATATTCAATGGTTCAATGTGTGAGAACCCTTCAGTTTGAACAATTAATCCTTATCGGATACAGAACAGCATAGGTTCAAATACAAACTCTCTGAACCATACAACCACTAACAGAACAACAGCATTCCAGACCCAGAACGAACAAGGCGGGTACACAGGTGTTGAGAAATCACCTCTCATTTACCTGAAATCATGTGACTCTGATCCTGCTTAATATGGCAAAGCAGGAAATGTTTTCAGGAGGGAAAGTGAAGAAGAACAAGAGTACAGTTCTGCGCAAACACACTCGAGAGACATTCTTGTGATTGACACAGCTTCAGAGAAATGGCTTTCAGGACTCTGCAAGCAAGTGCCTGCATGCTTCTCCTAATCTCAGTCTGCTTACACTTCATGACAGGTACCGTAGCATTTAATACTTATCAGTGCAGATATTGGTCTTGGAGGTGATGTGGGACATGTGGTTTTATGTTTCTGGATTTGTCTTTAGGTGTCAGGACATCTACAAGTCGTGAAAAATGTGAGTGTGTTGAGGAAACTGGCTCAGTGCAATGGAGAAAAATTATAGACTACACGATCATACAGAAACATCCTCTTTGCAACAAGGTTCAAATCATGTGAGTAAAAAAGCATAATTCCCATTCAGGGGTATCTGAGTGTGTTGTGCTACGTAAGATTCATGAGACAAGCGCAGCCTCTGAAAAAGATGCACCTTTGATGAATTGTCAGAAAGTGTTTGCCTAAAACACTTTTGCAGAAATCATTTGGTAATTCAGATGCAGTCACTCCTTCCACAGATCATTTGCTTCAAACTGATATTGTCATCATCTTCTGCCTTCATGTTACCCACACTCACATGGCTTTTTTATTTACATTTACTGTTTTTTTGTCATCTCAGTGTTACTTTTTGCATTACTTAAAATGCTTGGTCATCACTGTCTGTCGTTGCAAGATGTAATTATTGTTTTGCCATCTTTTTAAATAAAAATATATATTAAGTTAATGTGACCTTTCAATGTGTATGATGGCTCTGCCTCCAAGTATAATACTATATGATATATACCATATAATACATATAATATATAATATAGTATTAATCTAAGAAATTCAGTACTGTACTGTAATGCAATGTCCCAGCATTACTGGGACATAAGTCTGTAATAATTAACATGGAATTATATCACTCCTGGACATTTTGCAATCCGGGTAACTGTTAATGGTGTGTGAAGATATTACACAATATCTCATGTTGACGCATATCATGGGATCATTTATGTGGTGGGAAGCACAAAGCCAGGTCATGGTAATATGATTTTTTGAATCAGAATAGTTTCATTTGAATTTGGGCTTGAATGGGCATGTTAAGACAAATAATATTACTGAACTCTGGAAATATGAGCTCTGTTATGGCAAAATCTAATGGAATTTAGGCATGAGTGGGCAGGATAAGACAAATAATACCACACTGAATTCTGAAAATATGAGCTCTCTTATGGCAAAATCTAGTGAATACAGATGAAGCGGGATAGGGAAAAGAAAGAAATATGAAATGAAAAACTAAAATGTCACACTTTATCTGGTTTAACTTTTAGTAAAAACACTTTTACAATAGTCTAAGCATTAATGAAGCAATAATATAAATATAAATATAATGAATATAGTTTGGCATGAGTAAATCCCTCAGATCAAATGTTTCTGTATCTTATTGCTTGCAGTGGTTTGCACACATTTAAAACAATCTGTTTCTCCTCCACAGACTGCAGCTGTCAGGTCAACAAGCTTGTCTAAATCCAGACTCCATGCAGGGGAAAAGACTGCAAAAATGCTGGAAAAGGTATGTCAACAAACAGTTGCCCTCTAATGACACTGCAATTTATTTGATTATAATATACACTCATTTAAAAAAGTGTAAATTAAAAAATACACGGATTTAAAACCTAAAATAGTTAATAATATATATACTGTATATAAAGTAAAAACACTGCCACTCTGTGGCAGAAGTAGACACTAGCATAAAAATACTTATTCTAAGATTTAGCTCCCGACTCTCTGCTTACCATATAGCTACAAAAGCTATACCAGCGTATTAAAACATTAACAATATTGAAAATAAAATATATAAAATACTGACAAAAAATAAAAAAAATAAAATACTGGTTATATGCAGTACTAGAAGCCTTGTGTTTTACAGATTGTATGTGGCTGCTGACACTTTGAGTCAAGATAAATATGATCTCTAGAGAATTTTAAGTGTTTATGTTGCCATTAATGGTGTGCATTGATTTAGGGTTGAGAACATGTGTTTTTGCTTGCTTAGCTTTGTGGGCCTCCCCAATAATTAAACCCCTTCACTCTTCTATTGTCCAGGATTCAATTCAACACACAGAAGGGGAAGGACTGTCTGATGCTCCTTGGACCAAAAAAGCCCAAGCAACTGTAATTCAACAATCTTGACCTTTTCTGTGTAGAAAGACTATGTTTCTTTGTCATTTATCCTGCCTGTCCTTTATTTTTCACAAATAAATGATATATGTATTATGCAGATGGTTTTTAATATTTTTGTACTGCTGTTTTCTAATAAAACCTTGTAAAAGTTTTTGCATGGTCTTTGCGTAATTATATTTCTATTTTGTGTATATATTTGAAATTAAGCAATTTGACATTAAATTTTAAAATACAATTTACACTATTTATCTGAAAGTGTCCCAATTTGCCTGTATTCACCTAAATACAATCAACAAAAGCCTTCTATTCAGTGATGGAAAATAATTTGAATATTCTATGTACTAACCCCACCTCTGTCTATGACCATTCTCGTGAATTATTAAATATGGCACTTTAGTCTCATGGCAAGTAATGCCTTTGGAGAGAGAAAAAAAAAACACAATCTACTGTGTCTACCAGAAAGAATCCCTGATTTCAAAGAAACTGATTTACATATACGGGGTCATGTCTAGAGATGCTCTCCAGCTGCATAAAGAAATAAGCCCCCTGCCCACCCAGTCAATTACTGCAAACCAGCTGTGACTCTGCTGCAGGAAAATATCAGGCATAGAGCCCTTAACCACTTCTGGATTTCTGTCACTATTTTGCAGAAGTTGGAAATATTTGAAAGACATCAGCAAAACACATAAGTTTTAAATAGGCTATTTTTGATTTGCTTTCATTATGTAAAGAAACATACACAAAATATCACAATTCTGTCAGGTGTTTCACTCAAGTACAGTTGGTTTTGACAGCTGTATAAAAACACGCACCTGAGGACAGTTTCAGGAGAAGCCTAGGTGTCCTTCAAAAGAATACAGCGGTACATACAGCTCACCTGCAGAACTATATAATAAAAAAACACCTCAATAAAACCATTTCCATTATTAATACACTCTTGTCTAGAGAACATATCATTACTGTTTCCATGTAGACATTGTCCTTACCATCTCATGAAACGCCGTTCCTTTGTAAGAGCCGACGGAGACCAGATGTTTTGTAAGACACGACGCTTATCTTCCACTCTACTCTTCTACTTCACCCTGCATCTTCCTCGGGGAATAGTCGTCAAAATAACGCTACTCCTTCAGCTGTGTAAACCAATCCGATACTCCGCTGAGTACAGGAGCCAATCATAGACGTCCGTGGGCGGGAGTTTTCTGCGGTTGCCCTGGGAAACGCCGGGACCGTTCACAGCATTATTAGCATGTCCGTGAGATAATGATCACTAGTCTATGAGACAATTAAGCTGCAAATGAAAGGTTGCCGTTATATTGCCTTCGGTACACTTTTCATGTCACAATTTCATTAAGCGGTAGGATTTTAATAATTTAAATCTTCAGTTAAAATGTTTAAATTGATGAACAATTAAGCACGCATATAAATGCAAGGCTAGATAGTTTCTTTCAGTCTGACGAACTGGGGCGCACGAGCTTCCTGTTTTCAGCTCCGTCTGAGAATATCTTCTAGGAAAATATGACACGAAAGGTCGGATAAAATATTTGAGGAAGTAGATGCTTTGAGCTGCCAAGGCACTTCCCCCATGGGAAGACAGATTTGTTTTAGAAGGGAAATTATTATTTCGACGGCACTTGCCAAATAAGAGAACTGAATTTACAAACAAAGTGAATACTTACTGTATACCTTATTTAAATACTATGCATAGTTCGGTGTAAACTTCACAGTAAATTTAAAGGAATGGTTCAACCAATAATGACAATTCTGTCATCACTTATACCTACAGTATGTTTTTCAAAACCTGTATTATGACTTTATTTCCCATATATTGAAGAATAGTGTTTGCTTGGTAAGCTAAACAGTTTGATGACCACTGACTTCTTTTGAAAAAAAAAAATAATAATAATTTGTTACTCAGATGATTAATGATATAAATAAACAATGACAGACTTTTTTGGGATAAGATTAGCTAGCTGATGTAGAATGACATCATATTTTGTGTTAAAATATCATTTTGACTTCATGTGAATTGGTTTAAATTTAGAGAAGATAATATTATAATGTTAAATATGGACAGGAAATTATGAATCTCAACCTTACAATGAATAAACTTAACCTCCCACAGAAGTACACATTAAACTGCACTTCTGCTATTCATCTGTGTGGAGACAATCAGAAAGTATTGAACACTAATGTGCAGGGAACATTAATCATCTTAATAGTGACCCAAAAACATCTATTTAAAACAACAAAATAAAAAAATTAAACTTTTGTGAATTCTACGGTATAGCTATTTTGATCATCCAAGTTCAAAGGCCTATGGGTATTTCCCACTGTCTACATTTGTATTATATCTTTTTGAGACATTAAGGGGCATTTTTAAGCTATAGAAGATCAAGGAAGATTTGCTATATGATGATCTATTCTACTGGGTTTATTTGCATCAGTCATTCTCATTATTGGTGCAGAAAGCATTATTGCGTGACCCACTGACACTCATAGATTTTTTACTCCAGTTCTTTTGAACAGTGCCCATGTGCGACTCTAACAAATGCCAGTAAAACACTGAAGCTATTTGATTAGACCCACAGCATAAGTGCAAAGAATTTATTTACTGAGTAATTTAAAATTTATCCATTTAACACCACACATGAATGCAGCATACTCAAGAATTCAGGATGTTGAAGTCATCCATACAGGTTAATGGAGAGGAATAACGCATGGGGGTTGCTGTCCAGTGTTTAGGCTGAAACCCTCTTGTCTGGGTCAGTATGATGAATGGAATCTCTTAATTGTATTGACGTATGGAGACTGGATGCAGGAGCTCCAGGCCTTAAGCTTACAGACTGGAATAAAAAGCAATTCTTTGGCAGACAGTGTTTAAAGGTTGTTTCAGGAGCTCAATCTTGTAAAAGAAAGATGTTAAAGACTGCGAGCAGATATTTAGAAAAATAAATTCTAAATTCAGTGATTCAGTGATATTACATTAAATAAAACAAGTAAATTTAGATGTCACTACATAAAACATTTTTTAGGTTAGTCAGTACTTTTACTGTGTATTTGCTTTTGATCTGCTGCTGATTGTTTATCATTTTTGTATATACAATGTCATTGTTCAGCAAGGATGCATTAAATTGACCAAAAGTGACATTAATGCTTCAAATAAATGCTATTCTTTTACACTTCATCCATTAGCCATGTAAAAAAGAAAAGTAAAAAATCATTTCAGTTTTAACATTGATAATAATAAATGTTACTTGAGCAACAATTCACCATATTTGATCATAAGTAGCATGGATACATTTGTAGAAATAGCCAACAATACACTGTGTTTACGGTCTAATCATTGGTGCTTTATCAGACGTGCTATCCTCTGGTTCCACTTCATGGTATTCTTCCATTTCATCATCATTATGTCTGAGACTCTCAATGAAGTGCACATTTCTTGTGTCTGTTTGTCTGTTCTTGCGTTGGGTATTCTTCGCTGTCTGAGCCCTGTCTGTGGGACCATGCAGTTTGCTATTGCTAGGAAAAAAAGATGCTCTTTTGCCTGAAATGATGTGGAAGAAAGAGAATGTGTGTTCAGTGTCCTCTCTGTCTGTGACACAGACAGTAGACAGAGCCGAGTCTCTATGGGATGACCTGGACTCTTTTGGTGGATCTGACTTCTTCTTTTTGCTCAGTATGAAGTTAAAGAATCCAGTCACAACCAACATAATTCCTGCAAGGAAACAGAAAAAGTTTATAAATTCATCTTAACCTTTATGTTGGTCCATAATATGTTCGGCCTGATTTATTGGAGTGGGTATCTTTACAGACTGTATGACTCCCAATCAAAATCGTTAAAACTAATAATCCTTCTTATAGATCTCACAAAGTCCAAATGAATTTATTTAAGTTTGTCTATATGCTAGTGTATTCACTAGTAAAAAATTAAAAAATAAGCAGACATTTAGCCATATAAATAGTTTTTCAGTAATGTGTATAATTTTGTTAAATGTATTATGTATTTATTTACTTATTAAATATATAATTTATGTAAAAAGTGAAGCACCTGGTATTACAGCATGCCATACAAGCACTGGATGCAGGAAACACATCAAAGACATCATTGTGTAGTAGAGAAACTTCTGAAAACCCCCAACATTGGCCATCTTCTTCCAAAGAATGAAAATCTTACATGTAGGTGGACAACTCCAATCAAGAAAAACAGATATGAATTACTATAATGCATGGATTAAAATGACAATAATACCACAGATTATGACATAACAACCACAAGTACATGATTCTTTTATCATTTGAATTAACATACGGAAGGCACATTGCCAACAGAGTGTCGATGAAATAGGAGACTTCAAAAATCATGATCAGCACCGAAGAGAGCCTGTAGAGGATTCAAACAGAAGTATGGTTTATAAAAAGTTTTAAACTTTTTGTTAGTAACCCCCCCCCCCCCAAAAAAACCCAGGACAAATAGTTTAATAAGACAAACCGAAACATACTTTAAAGTAAAAATGAAATCTAAATGCACTCAATGTTTACTTTATTAATACATTTTCTTGGTTTTATTACGAACGATTCAAATGTAAATCCAACTTTCCACAGTCTAATCACTTCCTGAGAATAGAATGAAGTCCCACATTACAAGTTTTCTCATTTAAAATCCTAATTCTCACCACAATAATGTAAACTGGACTGTGAACATGGACTAATGTTGACTTTAATCACTGCTTTTTATTAGATATTAATTACCATTTAACGGTTACTTGATCATAAACTTCCTGACTGTTTATGGTATTCTGGTGTTCATGCATGTGAACAGCCACTTTATGTTTAATCCCAATGGAAATAGCTCCCCACTGTTCATGCAGAACCTGTCTGGTTTTGCATTGAGCCCGGAAAGATCAGATAATCTGGGACAAGAGGCCCATTTGCCTCTGTCTGTGTGTAATTCCCAAGAGGCCCTACTGTATTGCTTGCTATAGTTAGAAATGGAATGACTGTGGCCTTCAGTGACCATGTTGCTAAGAGTGATGAGCGGTGGCCTGTTTGTTTGTTCAGTTCAGTTCAGTTGCTTACACCACCTCACGAGTGGCGTCAAAAGCAGTGATAACTCCAGTCAAAGTCAACACTATATGCAGATACCAATACTACATGTGCATAATACTGTAGGTGGATTCTAACAATTCAGTTGTAAAAGTGCCTGAACCATTGTTGTTAACTAAAACTAAAGCCATAAAAAATGTACATTTATATTTTAAGTCAAAGTACTAAAATAACAAACTTTTTTTTTATTACAAAAACAGAAAAAAATTCTAAGCATTTACTCTAATAAACACTATTACTATAATATATTTTTACATTAGGAAAACAATAAAATAATAATAAAATAACAGACATGAAGGAATGTCTCAGAGAACTTTACAGTTGAAAAATACTGTAAAAAAGCTGTCACTGGGGTGTTACACTTTCAAAAAGTACACTGTACTAACTTGAATACCTTTTAGGTGCTATTATATACCATTTAGGTAATAATATATACACTTTAGGTACTAATATGCACCCTTTAAGTACAAAAGTTTACCTTTTGAATATGTAGTTCCCCAGGTACAGCTTTTGTACCTTCTTTGTCTGAGAGTGAATAACAAGGAGCTACGCCTCCCACAGCAGCTCATTTTGATACTCACAGGAGATAGACGGCCAAGCTGTTGAACTCCCCCTGTCTCTGAGTCTCTAGACCCACTGCACAAAGCACTGATGAAACAAACACACAGCGCTCATATTAAACTTGACCTGCAGAAAGCATAATCATTATAAATAAAAATCTATATTCTGAAGCATATAATAATCACATTGTTTTAAATATAATATATACAAACTGCTGAATGCAATTTTTATTGTGGCCATTAGATGTCAGATTTGCCACACACCACTGCTGGGCAAATTAACCTAAGATCACTATTGGTGTGCTGGTTTTGAAAACAACATACAATGTACAAACCAAAAATTAAATATAACTGAAAAAATACATGTTATTTGATATGAGAGAATTGTGCAGTTCCCTGTGCAATGCAAAGTCTATGGCAAATTTGAGAAATCCTTAAGCACATTTGAATAGACTTTTTCTTGTGATTTGTGAATTAAATACTTCAAAAGCATTTTTTTATTACTCTTAATATTCTTATCATATATTTAATAACACCATTTAGTTTTACTCATATTAATCTACATCTTGAAATTTTTTTATTTATAGAACTTTAACAAAAAAGCAAGACAAAACATTTCAAAAGCTAAGTATTGTGGGTTAATGTGGATCTAATACTTGAATATTCTATTAAACAATTTTTTAAAAATAAATTGTATCGTTATTATTTTTAAAAAAAGCTTGGTATCTGTTAATTTTATTTTTAAATTGGGGAATTATTGCAGTAACATGAAACAATTGGTTTAATTTTTGGACTTTTCATTTGGAGGGATATCATTTATGCATCCCTACTCTTTTTTTGTTTATTATTATTATTTTTTGCATATACATTTATTCTCTTTTTCAAATTAAATGGGTCATTACCTAAACAATGGAACAATACACATTTTAGAATTCTACACTTCTATCACGAGGTCAAACATTGCAATGACTACTATACATGTTCCTTGATATTTTTATATTTGTTATGTATAGCACTTCAAATCAAACAATGGCCTACGAAAGAACAGCAAAGACACAGTCCTACCTGCAGCAGTCGAGATGCCAAGAACTCTGCTGGCACATTCCACTAAAACCCACAAAGCTGAGCTCTTCATTGCCAAAATGAAAAGGTTTTTTTCCTTTAGAACATTTGTTGATAGTTAAAGTTCTCTATTGATAGTTAATTTATTAATAGTTTCGAGTCAAAACTTTGTGCGAGGACGGCAGTACATGGTTAGAAATCTCCTCGCCTAAACAGGAGGGCGTCCCAGTGCAGATTTTACCCTAGTAATCAGCCTAACATAGAAACTAAAACCTAAACACTGACCACCCTCTGCTTGTTCCTGCTGCATTCCACCTCTACTCAAGGTGAGGGGACAAAACAACAAAAAAACTTTACAGTTAAAGATTACCTGAATAGGCACTAGCATAGAGCACAAATAAGGCATGTTTCCTGAGGGAAAACTCTCTCAGACACGCACACATACACACATAACTGCACACTTCTGCACACAAGCCTGTTGCAGGACACTTAGAGGTTATGAGCAGTGTGACCTTCATGAGGAGGTATTCCACCCTCCATCCCTTTACAGCTGCTGAGGGACATATTCAAATTAAATTACCTTCAGCCAATCAGCCAATTAATCAAAATTGTCCTTGGCCAAGGTCAGATGTGCTTTTACAAAGTAAATGTACATGGAGGGGGTCTCCAACGTCAACTCGATAAGCCCCGTCCTGATCCAGATGATTAATGTTGGAGAAAGCAGCAGTACTTTCATAGTCCAATCCTGACACAAGACAGATGTTAATCATTCTCCAGCAGACACACTGAACAGACACCATATCTTCCAGTCTTTAGTTACCTGTGTCAAAGGTCAGACTTTTCTCAGTCATAACAGATCACAATTGATTAGAACCACAGTGCACCCGCATGACAGCATGACACAGTAAGGGGCCATCTAATTACATTTATTGATTTAAAAATACATATACAAGTGTCAATTTTTAGAAATTGAGATTTATACATCCCATGAAAGCTGAATAAACAAGCTTTCCATTGATGTATGGTTTGTTAGAATCTGACAATATTTGACTGAGATACAACTATTTCAATATCTGAAATCTGAGGTTGAAAAAAAATCTAAATACTGAGAAAATCATCTTTAAAGTTGTCCAAATTAAGTTTTTAGCAATGCATATTACCAATCAAAAATTAAGTTTGGATATATTTATGGTAGGATATTTACCAAATAACTGCATTGAACATGATCTTTACTTAATATTCTAATGATTTTTGGCATAAAAGAAAAATCTATAGTTTTGACCCATGCAATGTATTTTTGCCTATTGCTGCAAATAAACCCCAGTGACCAAGACTGGTTTTATGGTCCAGGGTCAAACATGATTAAAAACAAATCAATACCGGAATGGAAAACGGGGTTAAGCTAGAAAAGTGTTTTTTAATTTTTTTAAAATTTCAAATCAAATAGATTGTCAAAATATGACATTTATTTTCTGTTAACCATAATATCAAATATATCTATAATATCTAACATGAAAAGTCATGTGTTTTGTGTTAATGCTTTAAATACAAGTCGTAGGACAACAAAATGCACCATATCATGGAATGCACATGTACATATACACTTGACAGCCATTACAACATTACTGAACACAATTGTAGAGAAATTCATGGTCTATAAAAGAGACTATCAATGTCATAACTTCCTCAGCACACAGTCTCTGAGGTTAAATACCTCGCTGGCCCGCTCATCATTTTAAAAAACACAACCTGGATCTTCATAAATAAGCAGCAATAACAGGGGATATGTGGGAGTAAATGGAAAAATAGTACAGATGTGAAATGTAAAGTCTTTAGGTCTATTTGACCTGGACATTCAGAGGACAAAAGAGGGACTCTGCACCAACAGATGAAATGACTTCAGTTCTCAGTTAACTGAGGCCCTGGAGGAGACATTATGTACTATACATCTTATACTGTCCAGAGTCAAATAGGCTATCTTGGCAAACACTTGGAGAGTTCTGCTCTAATTTACAACTCTGATGTCCAAGTTGACTCCTGCTAAGAGGAAAAATGTAAATCCCCTAACATTAGAACAAGGCTACCTTTGTTTTCTGCCTGGATCAACTGTTTTCCAGATTAGCTGCATATTAATCCAGGTATGGGTGTGCATTTTTGTGCTAGGTTCTTGATTCAGACTGTGAATTTATTCACTGACCAATAAAAACTAAATGAATAACTTAATCAGAAAATTGTATTAACAAATCTCTCTCTCTCTCTCTCTCTCTCTCTCTCTCTCTCTCTCTCTCTCTCTCTCTCTCTCTCTCTCTATATATATATATATATATATATATATATGGAATGTGGCTCCTTACAAAATACAACATCTAATAAATAATATAACAACAAAACATAAAATCACAAGAATTAGAGTCAGAGATTTGAGGGATTTTTTATCATCTGCCAAAGCGAAAGTCCAAGAAGTTATGAAAGACATGGCAATATGGCTTATAGGAATATGATGATCTGAGCTGAGTTTACTGCAGTGGGTGTAGTTTAAAAGCCGAATTTGGAAATATTGGTCTCTGTGATGTTGAAAAAGCCCTAACCTTAGTTTACTCTAGTTTATTATGTTGATTTTGTTAAGACAGCATAATAGTAGTATTGTTTTCTTGCGATGAATTGATTGTGTCATTTGTTTGTTGCTTTGGATGAATGCGTTTACTAAATGAATAGATGCAAATGTAAATGTATCCACTCAGTGCATTTCTAGCTGTGACTCTCTTTGTACTACTTGCATCTTTCAAGCTCACAGCATAGAGCTGTTATCCATGTAAAATAAAATGCATGCACGCAGAAAAAGTGTCATAGATTAACTTTACCACCAGAACATCTTTTAACCTTTTGACCACTCCAGTGCTATATGATAAACAGTGCAAGTGAAAAATAAATAACATTTGCAGCTAGTGAAAATGTCATGTTACTGCATGCTATGGGAACTATATAGACTAAATAATGCAAACAGAATCTGGTACCATAATAAATGATTTAGAATATATATATATATATATATATATATATATATATATATATATATATATATATATATATATAAAAATCTAAACAAAAGACACTGATGAACTGAAAGGTTGGCTTAACAAACATAGGAACAAGTAAGTTTGTTTAAAGCTATTCAAGTTCTGACATTTTGATTAAACAAAAATAGGTCCAAAAAAATTCTAAAATGCACGCATGGAACAATCATTCACAATAAGATCAACAAAATGCATCTAGAAAATAGACAGGATGGATTTTTATGTCATGCCAACCATATGCCATTATGACAACGAGAATAAAACAACACAGCAGATAAATATCAATTACGTGTTCCTAAAGAACATTAAACCAGAAATCAATATAAATACTTGGCATTAAGGTTTTGGTTTGTATCTATGGCTGCAACATGTCTGGGTTTTATCTGCAAGGACACATAATAATTATTTTAGTCAGAGCTGAACCTCACTGAGCTGTGATGATGTAAAGACTGATGCTTACTGGCTAATACATGCATTGCTGAGTCAAAGTGACCCCTAAATCATGCTCTCCAAGCATTCTCTTTTATCACATTAATGGCCTTGAAATTTGTCCCATTCATACATAAACACATGCTCGGTGTGAATGACTCCCATTGGGAGTGATATATGAAATTTGAAGGCCTTTTGCGGCACTTGATATTTTTCTTTACATCAACAAGAAAAAAAATCGTATCTTTAGTGGAGTACAAACATCACACATGCCACAGAGCCATTTATCTTGCTAGCACAAAGCTGACAGACCTTTTCTAAAGCAAATCTACAGCACACCATTTAATGGCGACGATGGTGTTAATGAGCTTGATAAGGTGTCATGGTATAGCAGTCAGTTATAACACAACATTTCATCAGACCCCTATGTGTAATTGTGTAATCATATGTGCGGGATCACTGCGAGCTGTTGGAATTCCCCAGCCTGCTGTTGTAATGACAAGAGGACAGAACTCTGTGTTTTGCAAGCAGTGATTTAATCATGATTTGTAGAATTTAAGTTAAAATATGATATTTAGATTTTAAAAAAGAGGTGATCTGCAATAAGTTACAGGAAAATATGAAGCTGTAGATGAACCATATTGTTTAATGTGTGTTTCTGGACTCCCCCTCGTTTCCCATTCTATAATGAGATATCTGCCATGGAGCTGTTATTCATCACGGCCTACTGGGGTACATTTAATCTTGATTACAATGGCAATTTTATCTGGCTTTATAAACATCTCATGAGATGTATTCTTGTTCAACATCAAACTTCTCTGCATTCAGAAAGACATTTGCTTTTGTTGCAACATGAAGTGAAGAGAAAGCTCATTTTTCAGAAGGTCTTGTGCTTTAAGTAAATAATATCAAGATGACTGATCACTAAAATACTGATCCCTTTTTTCTATTTTTATGCTGTACAAGATCACATGCACAAAGGGTTTGTCTGAAAGATGGAAAGCCCCATGGTTGCATTTCAGCAGTTAAAATAATAATTTGCTTTATTTTATTATTTTTAATATAAATGCACTACTGTTCAAATGTTTTGGGGTTGGTAATATTTTTTATGTTCTTGAAGTCAACAAGAGTGCATTTATCTGACTCAAAATATGGTAAAATCTCAAACATTGTGATTATTACAACGTGGTTGGGATTATTAAAATATTATTACAATTTAAAATATGTGTGATATCAAAACTGAATTTCGGCAGTCTTCAGTGTCACATTCAGAAATCTTTCTAATATGCTGATTTAGTGTTGAAGAAACATTTTCTAAGTTCAAAATAACATAAATGAACTAAAATATTAATTTATGCACAAAAAAGTTCCACTTTCATATTGACTTTATTTCTAATGAGAAGTGTGAACATGAGCATTGCAGTCACTAATTATTTGCTTAGTCATTACTAAAGCTCATTTGTTCAAGATCATTCGATATGACATGCAACTTGAAACCTGATCAGAAAAAAAGTATCTTCATTTAAATCTAAATCAAGTGAAAAAACCCAAGCTTTATGCCTCGAGACACACCGTTAGTAACAAATTTGATGGCAACACTGACACTGTGTGGCTGCAGGGGAAACTGCGTTCTTTTTCTTCTTTTTTTCTATGGCTTTCATCAAAGTTTTGTGTATTGCCCTATTTTCAGACTCCACTAACAGGAATATGTTTCGTGTGATCATTCATGAGAAACACTGCGAGGATGCAGAAATAGGACATTGACCTTTGCCTTTTGAGGGAGATGATAAATGAGGTCAGAGGAGTGGTGGCATCAGCTGATGACAGCAGGAGCATCAGTGGAGTCTGTGTAGCTTCATGCTGGAAGGAGCCACAGAGCTCCAGCTGTGAGTCAGAAACACCATCTCAAACTGTCCTTGTTACAGTCGATTGCCGGGATCTCCAAAACACAGCTATACTCTGATAAGATAGTAGAGAGCATAACTGATCCTGGACTAAAGAACCTATTTCATCTCTGCCATTTCCCAGTCAAAAGGATCACAAAATAAATTACCCATGAGTCCCTTGCGGGTACAGCTGGATTCTGAAGGTTTTAGGGTGGCTTATCTGATGAGTCAGTTCATACTGGGAAAGAGAACTGATTCCTGTTATGTGTTAGTAAAGAAGAAAGTAATCTAATTACAAGAAACTGAAGTCATAGTTTCATGCTGTTACGCAAATCTTGAAATACAATAAAACTGGGAAAAATTATATAAATACACAAAAAACATCTGTTCAGCAAAACGAATCCAGCACATTATAACAAATAATGTTGATCTATGAATATGATTACTAACAATTGCATCTACATCTTCCTAAAATATAGGAGCTGCTATATATTTCCATTTATAGTCTTTAAGAAAAAAGTGAATTGTAAAAAGTGTCTATTAAGTGATAGATGAATAGATGGACGGACGGACGGACGGACGGACAAATAATTATTTCCCAAACATGAATCTAAAATAATAATATTAAAAATTGTATTCATATTCCAACATTTTAATTTAACTTAAGTAAAGAGCAGTCATAACTTAAGTGTGCATTTATGATATTATTAATCTGCTAAACGTGTATCATAATTACCATAAAGTGTGCACTTAATCTCAGACACACACAAACAAAATAAATATATAAATACATGTGGATGTAAAATAACCATGTTATACATTTCCTTAATAATTTAAGTGCACACTTTAATTTAACTAAATGTGTGTGTGGTGGTGGTGGTGGTGGCGGGGGGGGGGGGGTGTCTACAAAATTGAAGTCATATCTTAAGCGTGCACTTATGATATTAATGATATATGTTGTGCCATGTACCATACTCAAATTTGGATTGCAAACCTTTGCTGCAAAGGTGTATCAGGACTGTTTGCACACTAGATGGGCCCTGTGCTCAAATTCTTGTCATTTAATCTCTGGGTGATCCTCAGCTTTAGTGAGTTATTGGCCTGAGCCCCTCTCATTATTTCTGATTGCTCCACTCTTTGTTCCTCTAAGCAGTGCTTCATAAAACTCTAGGAGCGGAGATAGAGCCTGACAACCATGGTGTTTCTGTGGGGCCCTCGCTGCACTTCAGCTGGATTAGAAAAAGCCCATGTGGATGACTGCAGAGCCTGTCGTGCTGATGAGTATGTCCTTGTGAAGGACACACAAGACTAATATCCTGCAGCTGGGATCTATTAGATCACCATATAAAACAAATTGGCGGTGTTTTATCAGCAATCCTGACAAGAGCAGGCATTGCATGTCTTCCGTACAATATGAATCTTTGCTAAACTTCAGACTATCACATTTAGGGGTTCTTAGCATCATGACAATCCATGAGAGAGCCAGAAGAGCGCTTCGGGTGCACACACATGCCTATCTCAGGGCTGATTTACTCCAGTTAAAAGGAGAGTACCACATCTACTCCTCAACGTCCCAGTAGATTGAGTTGAAGGACACCAGAGGAATTTTTCATAGCATTTGACATCTGAAACGTTCCCTGTCTGTTATAACAAGGACTGCTCCTGCACCTTCTGACTTTGTTTTTATTTTTTGCTCTGATTTTGAAGAGTGCAGGAAATTATTACAGTTTTTATGCAAGATGGTAAGCTCATCATTATGTCAGTCAGGGCTTTACTTTTAAATGAAGACATCTGTTCTTCTGACAAATGGAATATAAATGATGGACTCAAATAAAGGCAAGCACAATGAAAGTCATCTTAAAGTAATATCATTTTAATTTCATACACTGATGATTGCAGAAATTGAGCAATTACTAACAACCTTCATTGCACTTTAATGCAAAAATATAATATATAATAGGGAAATTGCATATATATATATATATATATATATATATATATATATATATATATATATATAATGCAAAACATACACAGGGGGTTCAAAAGTCCAAGACCACTCTTAAACCTAGAAATTAACAAATGTTAACGTTCTCAATCAATTTTTTCTTTAAATGTTTTTATTAGATAAAAAATGTAATAATTTGTAATAAAAAATTTCAATAGTGGTCGCAAACATTTTAAGCTAATCATTTCCAGACATGTCATTCCAGCACTAAAAGCTGAAATGAACACCACAAGGTTTTATCTTCTTTTAGAAAATGTATATATTCACCAAAGTCATTTATACCTGGGCTAGCTATGTCTAAGGAAGGCCGTGTGTGTCAGAGGAGTAGCATCAATCTCTCAAAAAAGGAAATGGAGGAGAGATTCTAGCCGTGAGGAAAAGCCCATAGATCTTTTCTCTTACTGTGATCGTTTTTCTTATGAAGAAGAATTATGTGGAATTCAATATTTCACTAAGCCAGAACTGCACTGTAATACACTTACAAATAAAAATAGGCTTATGTATTTCTTAAAGAAGAGGAAATAATTGAGCAGCACTGAATTAGCAAGATGATATGTTATACAGAATTATGCCATCCATATCTTCAGAAACAGCCTCCGTAGACTTTTGTTTGAATGTGTTTGTGAAGAGAAAGATCACTGCCATATGTTTCTAAAATAGAAGACCCATAGTAAAAAAACCTAAACTATTTTTATTTTTGAGTAATGACTAATAGGGTTTTACTAAAGCAGATCTCGCTTTGCTTGTTCAGAAATGTGTGGTGGTGTATTTCTGAAGAACTATTGACATAGGACTAGCAATTATATATAGCAAAGACATATTGGAATGTGTCTGAATAATTGAATCCCACCAGACAGAATGACTTTAACAAGTGGATTTTGAAGAGATGTTGCATGTTTATTCTTTATTGCACCTTGTCTTGCACCAGTCACATTACAGATAGTGATGATAAATGAGCCAATTAACTGTGGGCAGACTTCTGAAGTCTTGGATTAAAAGAGAGTCATGGAAGACTGTAATGAGCCAGGTTTCTGTCATTGGACTGATGTGTCAGAGAGATTAATGAGCATAAATGAACAGCTTTTTGTGTGGAAGAATGTAATACAATCCAACAGTTTAATTGCCATCAACTATCAGACAAAAGGGCTGCTTCCACAAACAAAAGCAATGATTAATGTGCATTTATTAAACGATCCAAAAAATTAAAATGTAGCTGTAATTTGCAGGTAAAAAGCAAATTGCTGTTTATCTGAGAGCTACACTGCCCCCCTTTGGAGACTTTTCAGACTGTGACGCTCTCTCTTTACCATTTGTAGTGCATTACTAGCTCAGCAGAAAGTTGATTAGGACCCAAGTGTACGACATCTCTTAAACCATAATTCACCTGTGAGGTTGCCAAATCCCTGTCATTACAATATATAGCTGTAATCTGTAATCATGTAACCAACTGTTGCACCAGTATTACATCTTTATTTCTCAAAAAACGGGCCAGTGCACATAAAGAGTATACGCTCTCATAATAACCCACTTGACCCTGAAGTGCTATACCAATAAAGCCTGAACATAAGGAACCTCCTGGCCCATTTTTACCCACTTCATTTGGCTGTATGTTGTGAATTTTATGGATCATGCATGAGCCAGACTGGAGCCTGCTAAAGTCAGCGGCAGCTGGCAGTCACCAGCACAGTTGCTCTGCCAGTCTGGCTGTCTTTAGAGACTGAACATTTCTGAATAGAGCTCAGTGAATTCTGTCATGGCTCAGTGGTGGTCCAGAATTCAGATTGCATGTAGCAATTAATCAGGATCTGAAAGGTAATTTACCAGACTGCTTTACTGCCTCACCTAAACAATGTATTAGCTTAATTTTGCTTCCTGTTAACCTAGAGTGACTTTGCTCAAAGACAGTTTAATGGCAAACAGATGCATTATGCTCCCAAAAAGTTGTAAGACAAGTGTTTTGGGCCAGAGGTAAAATTAAACAGTATGTCAGAAACACCCATGCAAATAAAAGGTAGGTTTGGTATGAAAACACAGCATGTAGAGTTTAAGAAAAGTGAAAGGAGACCATGATGAGGCTTGCACAAGAATTTGGCATTACGCCACACTTGACAGGACATTTAAACATTATAATACTCAAACATGTAACTCATATGACTGCAAACAGATTATAATCTAAAATTACATTATAAAAAAGAATTTGTGGGGTTTTTTTTAGAAGCCTGAAAAACCAAATACTGGCTATGAATCTATAATGAAGCATTTTCCCTTAATGAAAGGAACAGTCAAAACCTACAGTGTGAGCAGTGACAAATCAATGAAAAAGAAAAAGAAAAGACTATGGTGTAATGAATGAAGACTTTGTTAATAAAATGCAGCTTGCATTGACAGTTGAAACAAGTGTAATGAGATCAACACAGTAATGGTAGTTTTACCAATCCTAAATGAACACAAGTCTATATGGTATACTGGCAAAGTGACCAAATCCAAACAAAATACAGTGATAACCAGAAGAGGTTTGGTTAATTTTTCATCTTAGGCTCATAAATTACAGATGAGATTACGCAAGCATTATATCAAAATAATGGAAAACACCAGGCTCATAAAAGGTGTTTGGGCACAGACCAAGAGTGCTGCATGGCTTTCATTACACATTTCTCTTCACCAGAATTCTTTAAAAATGAAGTGAAAGAAAAAGGATCAGAAGAGGATGAATTTCTCATATTGCCTTTGAGTTTATGTTTGGAAACAACCCCAGACTCCTTACTCTGAAGGGAACTGCTGCTTTCAGGCTCTTGATGTAACCCTAACCATAGCGGTTCCTGTTATATGACGAGGTCATCTAATAAGATTTGGTATGTAAAACAAGTTTTGTTGGAGAGCTTTACATTATGTTTAGTGGAACACAGCTGAATTAAAGCAGTAGCCTATTTTCGAGATATTTTCCTGTCTGCCATGAATTCGTAATAAATAACAAATGTTTCAGAGATTTAAGCACGTTTTTGTCTTATATCCTGATATTTTTAAGTTCTGAGCCGAGATCTGGGTCTATAGAAGCTTACAGATTGTTGCTCTTCAAATGTTATGGTTCTGTAAAGAGACAGATGGGAGATGTCACTGCATAAGCATTACATGAAACACAACATAATCCATTATGTCCATCAAGCACTGATGCTCTGTTTACCATAACACTCCTCAACCCTGTTACAGATAAGTGAGTGGGACCTAACCTATCCTATCCTATCCTATCCTATCCTATCCTATCCTATCCTATCCTATCCATTTGGTTCCTGTTGTGTTTTTATTATATACTAAGTGTTAAAAAGACTTTCCCCTTCCTTTCAGTCATTGTATGAATACCGTTACAAAGACTTGAAAAGTCATAATTCTTAAAGCGCTGCATTGTTTTTCGGAAAAACAAAACCCCCAAAGCTCTATAACCCTGTGTGCCATGAACACCGATGTCCTAGCATAAAACATAATCATTCTTACAATCAAAACAGGAAACTAAATATGAATGACTTGACAAAAGAGGTGAGTGGCTTCCTCGAGAGGACAACTTTCTGACCCTGAAAGGCAGTGAACTCTGATCGCGATGTTGTGATGGCCGTCAACGTTTGCTTATGTTGGGCGTAAACTGGACATATTTCCACAGAATAAGGTTGCTTCAACCCATTCTCCGGAAAGTAGATCATTACTTACAGATTTTTGATTTCATGCCCAGGATTATGAAATTAAAACAATCAAACAAACAAACAAACAACAAAAAAAAAAAAATCACTGTCTGGCATCCAAGTCCCATTTAAACTCAGTCAAGCAAATATGAGGGAATGACAAACCCTTGAGGTTTTTCTCGAGCACCCTATAAAACACAAATTGTTATTTGATTAGCAAACACTCTTACAACTTCTGAGTGTTGTAGTTTCTAGTCCTAAATGACCTTAATAACCACAAGTATTTGCACTTTGATGGACCATAAATACATTTTTTATGCCTTCCCTTTCCTTAATTTTTTTTTAGAACTTTAAATTATCGAACATACTGTACTGGTGAACCATTAATGTGCCACAAGCTGATGATATGGCAGAGCCAACAGCTACAGTTAAACTCTTGTTTTCACAGACGGAGCACTGAACACGTGCCAAAAAAGAACTCCCACCTGCAATATAAGTTTGAAAACACGGATTTAAGCACCGGCAGGATAAATGGACGGGGAGCCAAAAGAAACAAACAGACAAGAACAAGCGTATGGAGCCAAGGCAGCGGTGTGGCCATCGGCAGCTCTTCTCTCACACTCCTGCAGAGCCCAGCTGAGCAGAATGACAAACAAAAGCTTTCAAAGATGAGCCACTGGGGAATGAATCCTTATTATTACACATGGTATAGGTAAACATTGGCCATGTTCTGCTGTTATTTCAATGTCAAAGTAAAGGTTTATTCCTGCATCCTATAGTAGGTGGTTTTAATGTTACCACAGGAGCCCAGTGTCTTCCCACAGAGGAACAGAAGTCCTGCAAGGCTGTGTGGTCATGTCAGCAAAGCTTTGATTAAGATTAAATGGTGTTTTCAGGTGATAATTTGTATGTATTGATTGAAACCAGATGAATTTTAAAACACATTTAACAGCTGTGAGTGTTTTAAATCACATCTGAGCTGCCACATCATACTTATCAAAGTCAAAATGATTTATTCACAGTACCTATTGGAATATAAAAGTGCAATTAATAGCATATTTATAGAGTCTAGACACTTTTTATATCCATAAGCCCAAAAAGTTACAGTAAATATTCCAAATGTGTTTCAGTTCATATAATTTTGTGTTTACGTCATTCCAGATGTGATAAACTGTTGTGATAGTACACCATATGTGTGCTGATTTTGTCTTTAAATGCTAAATGACTATAAAAACTTTTGTAAACACAAGTTACAAAGCAGACATTTCCATATTAAGTCTCTCTGACAAATGTTCTCCATCTGTCTTATCTGGGATGTCTGCTGACGCATTTTTGCCAAACACTTCTCAGACAAATCCAACATCGCATGGATTTTGTCTCCTTCATGGGAAAACTACTCTCTTTTCAGCCATGAATTCTGCTGGACTGTGATAATGTAATAATCAGCCTGTCACACGCTATGAATGTAAAAACACAAAGGGCTTCACGCTTACAATATTTAAACCAAACTTTAGATTGACAAGCCGCAATATCCTATACCTCTCCAATACTTTATACATGATTTGGACTGCTTCAAGACTGTAAAGACATTAAAAAAAATTTAATAAAAGAGAATTTGTTTTTTTTAAAGCATGGCACTCCTATCCAATCCATCTCAACTTGCAGTTTTAAATCCAACCTAGGCTACCTACATTGTCCAAAAACATACACAGTTCTCTGCAGTGTCCAGATGAAATGAACACTAGATGCAGTAAAATGCCATGCCATGTCACACATATTGATTATTATGTAGATATTTGTGCTTCTACCTTTTCCAAAAACATACACAATTTTCTTTTTTTTTCTTTCTACCTTTTCCAAAAACATACACAGTATTTACTTTCCTAATACCAAATTCGAGGGTTTTTCCAAAACAAACCTAAGATGTACCCAGTGTTGTGTAAGTTACGTTCAAAAAGTAATTAATTACTATTACATCATTAATGTTGTATTTAAAGTACTTTACTAATTTCTCAATGAGTAACTTAATTATTCATTATAAGAAAAGTTAAACAATACATTTCAATTTGGCAAGAAAA